>NW_017306690.1:1139994-1150372 GCF_000935625.1 Nanorana parkeri | reverse complement strand
AAAAAAAAAACGCCATAGGAATGCATAGCTAGATATTGCACCCGCCCTCTGCTGCTGTCAATCACCAGAAGAGGACCTGATGGAGAACTTCAGGTCCCCCTCTGCTGATTGGCAGCAGAGGGTGGGTGCAATAGCTAGTTTGCTATTGGTTATTGCAAAGCAAAATAGCCAATAGGAATCTAGCTATGCATTCCTATGGTGGGTTTTTTTTTTCTGTGTTACGGTGGCCGGCGGCCCCCGATGCCAGGAAAAAAAAAATTGCAGGGAAAGGTTTACTCTGCTCCATCGAGAAAGTGTTTCTCTCCCGGGTGGCCGGGAGGCGCTATCTAATAGCAGGAGACTCCCCGGTGACCCCTGGCAAATCGTCATTCGACCCCCCCCATGGGGTCCCGACCCACAGGTTGAGGACCAGTGCCCTAAAGAAAAAAAACTGCCTCCTGAATGTAATAATAATTTGTCCTCCCCCCCTGAGCTATGTCTACTGAAACTGCAGCAATATTTTTTTTTTTTAAATGCACCGCAACAATATGCAGAGATTTCAGTGAAGGTACACAACATTTCCTTTGTTTTTGTTGTGGCTTCCACATAGGCGTGTAGTGCGCTATAAATATATATTTAAAGCCTGAAGCTGGGTTCACACCTAAGCGTATTACGCATGCACGTCTGTCGCGCGACCGTCACGCGGTTTTTACCGCAATTCGCGGTAAAAAAAAAATCGCGTGACCCCCGAAGGCTACTTGGCTGTATCCCAATGGAAAACGCCCTCCAAAACGGCCCAAAGAAGTACATGTACTTGTTTGGGCGTCAGCCGTTTTGTAGGGCGTTCAGATGGGCGGAAATACGGAAAGGTGTGAACCATACCCATAGAAAACAATGGGATTTTCATGGTTGCACGTTTTGTAGAGCGTTCATAGAGCGTTGAATGCCCGACAAAACGGAAAGGTGTGAACGGGGCCTAACTTCAGGAAAAAAAATCATTTTACACACAGCTTTGGGTGTGTAAATTATCACTTAAAAGCTGTTATGTGCCGAGTGCCACTACAAAGTATCAAAATCTATCCTTGCAGCACACCGTCTCCTACACAGGGCGCTGGTCTCCTAGACACTGCAGGGAGTGAGGGATTGCTCAAGCAGTGGAATGCTTCGGTCACATCACCAGCCCCTCCACTATTCCCCACCCATTCATTGAATGCCTTGCTTTTTTATTTATTTTTTAAAGAATACTAGGCATTCTGTGATTGGAGCAGGGTGGGCATATGGCATCATGTGACCTCCAACCACAGGACGTCATATTTAAAAAAAAAAATACAAGGCATTTTGTGAATAGAAAAGCAGTGAGGAGGGGCTGGTGATGTGACCAGAGCACTTCATTGCTTGAACCATCCTTCACTCCCTGCAGTGCCACTAATACCAGCATTGTGTTCAGGAGACAGTGTGCTACAAGTAGGGATGCACCGATTTTCGGTATCGAGTACCTAAAATTATATTTCGGTACTCGCCGATACCGGTACTTCCACTAGAATGGAGCCGGCTTCCCTGGCAATCAGGAAGCCGGGTGGCATGTCATTACCCACTGGCTTCTTGATTGCCCGGGAAGCTGGCTCCATGTTTCCTCGCGGCACCGCTGTTCAGAGGAGATCTCCCTCTGACCACAAGTTCCATTATTGGGAAAGGTATCGGAGCATTTAAACAAGTACCCGCCCAAATACGTGGTGTTGGCGCATCCCTAGCTACAAGGTAAGATTTGTATACTTTACAGTGGCCCTTTGCACATACAGCTTCTTAATGATAATTTTTACATTGCACTGTAAATTATCATTTCGTTCTCTGAGTTTGGCTTTAAATGTGCTCTAAATTAAATTATTTCCAATTTATATTTGTCATGTCTGATGGGGTAAATATAATTACAGCTAATTACATATATCTAAGGCAGTAGGTGGACAGCAAATTTGAGTAAAGTAATTTTTCTGTTGTATCTGTACGATTGTGTTTCTTTATCTGAATACCGGTGTATTGGTTAAATACTTTTAATGTCACGTGTGATGGCTTTAAAGGTTTTTTTTTCCTGCGTAATTGCCTGTGACTACAAAGACCTGCGTACATTCTAGTATTTGTAAACGGTCTCATTAGATTCAGCCAAACAGTGTTATTGGGCGTCTTTTTTTCTGTTTCTATGTGTGGGGTGTTATTTTTGTTTTGGACTTTCCTTCACCCTGTCTGAACTCACCCCCACCATGCCCCCCTAAGGTTTAGTGACAATGATTTTTTTCCTAAATAGTTTACCTGAGTCCTGCCTGTCACCAACTTGAAAGGTACTTGGCAGCAGCATGCTTCAAAGAGAGCATCTGTAGAATGACCTGGCACAGTGTACAGGAACAGCGGGGACCAACAGTAGCAGGATGAAAGCCAAGGCATGGATTGTATCACTTAAAATATATCATGTTGTTGTATATTCTATGGCAGCTTGCATCAATATTTTCGAAAATGGCAAAAAAAACACATTCAAAGGGAATTAATAGGGTCTCCTCTCCCCTCCGATATTCACAAATGTTTGAAGGAGAGCCTAACCCTCTCTCCCCCGGCCCCATTCTGCAGTCGGCGGCTGAATGTAAAGGCAGTGGGTGGAGCAATAGCCAGCCTGCTATTGGCTATTTCAAATATGATTAGCCAATAGCAGGCTGGCTATTGCACCTGCCTGCTGTCAATAAGCAGAGGAGTGGACCTGATGGAGAAAGTTCTCTCTGTGGTCCGCTCCTCTGCTGATTAACAGCAGGCAGGTGCAATAGCCAGCTATTACAATTTTTGAAATGGCCAATAGCACACTGGCTATTGCTCCCGTCCACAGCCTGCTGTTTACTTTCAGCTGCAGAATATTGCTGCCCGGTCACCTGCCCTTCCTGACTATGGGAAATAGAGACCTTTTTCTGGTTTAAAAAGGACTCCAGTTTCAGCCCCAAAACAATGTATTTTACATTTGCATTAGCATGCGGTGAATATGGGCAGTTAAATTGCTATTGGAAACATCTGAAACAGTAAGTAAGCAGTATCTTTTATATAGCCATAAATGAGGCTTTCACCAAACATACACTGCTGGTGAATCTTCCTTTGTCATTTAAAACACATGCACTATGAAGATCCACCAGCAGTGAATGTTTGGCGAGTATCAGATTCTCTGATTGAGAACACACACAGAGGTGTGTACCTCACAGAGGGTTATTATCTCTGTAGACTTGCAGTGGGATTTTAATAGGACAGTTATTAGATCAAAGTACAGTTTCTTGCAATCTTTCTTTATGAAAGGTGACGGCAGGCATGTTGTGGTCTCTTCTTAGCCAGGACATTGCTGTGCAAGAGTAAAAAGGAGCACAGGCTCACTTTAAGAGAGGATTGGTATTCGTTGTTGGTCATTTGCCTTGTAGTCATTCCTTTGTTCAGGAAAAGGGCCTTGTCCTTTACTGCTAGAGCCACCCTTGTTTGACTTTCCATACAAGCAGTACAATGTTTCTGTGTCACTTTCTTCACAGCAGTGCATTGATTGTATGATTTATCTTTCTGTGACTAATAATTTTATTTTACTCTCAGATACTTCCTGTTGTAGACATGTCTGTGTTTAGCAGTACTTTCCACAGTGATCTCATATTGTATGTTTACTATTCATACATTATCACAAACACATTTCAGGAACCTACTTAAAATGTATTTCCAGTAAAATTTGAGAAAGCTCCACTATGTTTGTGTTCTCATTCACACAGCATGCCAAATAATGGTGTAAGATATGTTTTAAGTTTTAGGGCTCATTCACGCCAGGCGCTGCACTAATCGCAGTGTGTCTGGTGTGCGGTGCCCCGGCACCTTGCTAAAGCACTGATCCCAGCACATCACACATTAAATTTTTTTTTTCTGTTAGAACTTTATTGAAATGTCACACGTGACATTTCATTCAGTTCTACAGGCGCAGTGGGGTGCGAGGCGGTACATCCCGCTTCGTTAAAATAAAGTAAGGCATACCTTACTTTTTTCAGTGCATACCACCATGTTCTTAGCACAACGTGGTGGTGTGAATAGGCGTCATCTGTGACCAGGCAAATTGTCCTGTCTAGCATTGGGGCTGTGCTGGAAACAATGGCCAACGCAGGTGGTGTGAATGGCCCTTAGATGTTTGGAGGCCTTTGTGCGGATTCCAGGCTATTTTAAAGGAGAACTATGACTTAAGGGCAAATAAAAATACCCCTTACCTTGGTTGTAGCAGCATCGTTCTTTTTTTCTAAATTCGCTGCACATCACAGATAAAAACCCTCAAAGCTGTAGTAAATGGCTGTCTTCAGCCATGCTCCAAGCTCCTTTCCTCTTAGGGGGCGTTAACATTTGATCCAGCCCGCCCACGGCTTTTTTTTCAAATGATATCATTGCTGTGGCCGCGCTTCCTCATCGTGCACAGCTGTGTTTTGTCAGCTTGTGCACGCAGGCTCCTTCCCCTCTCTCTCTCTCCCTGCCCTGTGTGACGCTGACATCCTCAATTCACTGGGGATCGCTGATGAGAGAGGGGAAGGAGCCCTCTCTCTCTCTTCAGCATTTACTACAAATCGTAAAGTCCATATATGGTAAATTATGTCACTGGAGATCCCTGCTGATCGGATCCGATCAGCAGGGATCTCCAGTGCTTCCTATAATGCCCTCTTCCAGTGTTGTGAAGTCTGCTCTCATCCCCCTTCCCAGTTCAGAACACATACACAGTACATTGTGCGATCTCTCAAGAATCACTGTCAATCATCAGTGGGGAGGATCTCGTCAGATATGACGGGATGTCTTCTCATTGCGGCGCTTAGCCCCGCCCACCACCTAAAATAAGGTTTTACAGCCTCCCTGTGCATTTTGGCTAATAAATTTCATTATTATTTACCCTAAGGAAAGCATTCATAAAAAAAAAGATAGAACCCCATAGTTCTCCTTTTAATCAGTTGAAAATTTAAGACCCCGTTCACACTGAGCGGTTTATCGAGTGATTTCCGCCGCGATATCACTCTATGTAGCTTGTCCAATGCATTCCAATGGAGCTGTTCACATCTCATAGCTCAATATCGCCTGTAGTTCGTCGCTTGTACATGACCCTTTTTTCGGCGGGTATTGCGCGCTTCAGCCACAATAGATGGTATTGCACATTACCGGCGATATTGCGCGACTTGGTCGCGCTACAGAAGGGTCATTTTTGCACTGCAAAATGGAAGGAAAGAACGATGTCCCATAAAGATCGCTGTTCATTGGTTACAGCCCAATGTAGCATCGACGAAGTCCCGCCCCAAAAACGTGCTATGTAGCGCGATAAAATGTGCACTGTCGCGCAATGTAGCTCAAAGCCGTTCAGCATGAATTTGCGCGGAAAAACGCGCAATGTCCATGTCGCTCAGTGTGAATGGTGTCTAAAGTAGAGGGACAAACTGAGCTCATTATACACTGCTCCTAAGTCTTTAACCCTTTATCAGTGTTCAGATCTAGTTTACAACTGATTAAATCTGCCGGTTCAGTGCAGTAAGGGTTAATTAGAGTAAACATAACTTCCCACATCTCCCACCTTAATATTACTTAAAGGGAAGCTAGGTAGGATTTTTTTTTTTTAGCAGGTACAAAGCACTTGTAAATGGAAGCGCCAATTTTTTATAATCTAAGTTATGCTATGTAAAAGGTAACTTATATAAAGAAGCTGTTATGCGAATTTAGCTGCAGAAAAGTAAATATGGAAATTTGTGGAAATTCAATGACACTCAAGTTGTTACAGAAAAGACAATACTGTTCTTTCTGACCTTAATCACAGGGGTAATACTGGAGCTGATGGCCCTTTCAGGATAGTGTAGATCACTTTTTAAGATGTCAGTCTGCTTAGTGAAATCTTATCGGGTTAGTAGCCTTTCAATGGCTTTATTTGGAAGCTTATTGTACAACGTTTGTTTAGAAAGGGCAGGTATTTGGAAGGCTGCCTTTAGCATTTGAATGTAAATGTGTATCGAACAGTATTGTCTGCAGAGCTGTGAAAATTGCAATAAAGTGACACTACATTCAGGAGTTAAACCTTAAAAATGCATTAAAGTACCTTTTAACAATTCACAAAAATGTATCCTATTTGTGTATCACTCGGGTGTAGAGCCTCAAATCATCTCTGAATTGGTGCTGACACTGTCCTTCCTTCTGGGGGAGGCAGCTTAAGGTGCCCATACACTCTTCGATTTTCGTTCAGAAATCTTCCACGAATGGTCTTTCGCACGATAATCGAACAGTCAATTTTTCTCAAAGGGTGAGGCTGGAAAACTGTTTTTTTTTTTTGATCGAATAAAAATCAATAGATTAGTGGCGTTTTTGTACGAAAAAAAATCGCAGCTAGAACACTGCACATGCACAAACGAAAATCTGTTCTTTCGATCAACAAAATTCGGCAAGTTAGTATTGCTAACGTGCGATTATCGAAATTGACATTGGTCTGTGCATGATGGGTTTTTTTGAGCTAGAATCGAACGAGGGTTCTTGGCAGCAACGAAAATTTTCGATTGCAAATCTATAGGTGTATGGCCAGCTTTACAGTGGTGGCTACTTTTATAAATCTCACAGGGACCATGGGAAACAAAAGTAGCCCCCCTCCACCAATTCAGAGATGATTTGAGGCTCTACAGCTGAGTGATACACAAATAAGATGCAGTAAATGGAATTCATGAAAACTGTAGCAGACAAAATCTGGAGCAACTGTGCATGGCAATCAATCAGCTTCTCGCTTTAATTTTCAAATCTTAACGGAACAAAGTGAGGAGAGAAGCTGATTGGTTGCCATGCACAGCTGCTCCGGATTTTATCTGCTACAGTTTTGATAAATTCCCCTCTTTTGTTAATACTTGAATGCATCATTACTAGGGATGCTCCGATACCACTTTTTTAAGACCTAGTACGAGTACTGATACTTTTTTCAAATACTCGCCGATACCAATTACAATACTTTTTCTTAAAGGGACAGGTCACATTTTTTCTAAAGCAATACAAAATCATGATTTTAGGTCAGTTTCTTAATATTATGAAGAACATGAAATGAATATCATGCCATTTCTAACTAAGGCTTGTATCCCCATAGTGGGGAAAATAGAGCACATGTCCAGACCAGAACACTGTATAGTGTGGCACAGCTATATCCAATTCTGCATACCTGGCTTTATATTATACATTTTATAATATAAAAAAAGACATTGAATTTATTATGGGCAACCCCTCTTCCCCATTATTTTTTTTATAATATAAAGCCAGGTATGCAGAATTGGATATAGCTCTGTCACACTATACGGTGTTCTAGTCTGGACATGTGCTCATCTATTTTCCCCACTAGGGGGATACAAGCCTTAGTTAGTCCATTCTGACCTCTTCTCCTGCTGACTGGCCGATTGGATGATGACAGGCTTCCTCACCAGTCACTCCTGACTGGTGAGGAAGCCTGTCATCATCCAATCGGCCAGTCAGCAGGAGAAGAGGTCAGAATGGAGCAGAGGACTTGGAGGAGGAGTTTGCGTCCATCTTGTTTCATTGAAGACGCTATGGAGGTCCTGTGTGTGGCGGTTTCGGGTCCTTGAAGATGGCGGACGCGGCACAGGTACTTGTTTTTTTGTATCGGAGCACTCATGCAAATACTCGGTATCGGAGCATCCCTAATCATTACAGATTTGAGTGTCCCTTTAGGCTTGATATACACTGAGTGGCCAGATTATTATGACCACCCCATCAGTACTTCGTTGGGCCACGAGATGACTTCGTTGGGCCGCCTCATGACTCCACGAGATGTTGAAAGGTGATGAGAGGAATATGACACTGCACTGTTGCCTTTCTGTTGTCTTGTACCAGTCTTGCCACTCTCTAGAAATCACGTCCTGGCGCCTGGGATTTTGTCAGCCTTCTCTGCCGAATCAGCTCTGACCCCCCTCCCCGTTCTCACCGCTGGGAGCCCCTGTGGTCTGTGTCCCCTCCGATCCCTGCCTGTATCAGCCGAAGCAGTGGGGATCGGAGTTGACTCTAGACAGCTGTTGCCGGTGCCCAGCGGGGAGGAGGGACAGCGGTCAGCCGCTTCCTCCTCTGCTGACTGACGGCAGGCAGTGGACTAGTGCAATAGCCAGCCTGCTATTGGCTACTGCAATTTGAAATGGCCAATAGCATGCTGGCTATTGCTTCCAGCCACTGTTGGCTCTGTTTACATTCAGCTGCCTCAGCAGGCAGCTGTCATTCCCCAGCTATTGAAGTGGAAAGTTGAACCCGGGGGCTAATAGACCCCTAATGTCACCTTTTTAAAGGGAACCTGTCCTCTCCATTGTTCTATCACAAAAAACAAACAAAACATGTCTCCTCGATTCAAAGCAAATTTGTCAAGCCCTGATGTGATTGAATATCAACAGTGCATGTATAGAAAAGCAGGTTTGGCTTTGGTGCGCTATGCTTTCTGGAGCTGTAAGGGGTATACTTGCCTATTTGGTCCACTGGCCTCTGCACGGGCTATTGATTTAAGAGATGAATTTCAATAAAGTCTAGAATGAGCAAACTTTATTGCTGTTAACGTGGAGGTTTGTTGAGATGCAGTGGGAGTTGGATCACATAGCTGAGCTGAAGAGAGCAATAAACTAAATCTTAATGATGCATTGTCTGCAGCACTGTGTGTTTGGGTCCTGTTTCCCATGAAGTGATTTATATATTGTGTGCAGCATGAAGGCTGCTTCTAATGTAGTACATGTGACTGCTGTACACATTGTCTAGCTCACCCACACATGGATTGAAGTTAAAATATCCCTGCAGACATTGTGAGACTGTACTAAAAGATTTGCTTACTCCCCCTTTTGTTCACAGTTCGAAATGGCAATAAAATGGAATGCGCTTCTGACACGGAGTGGTTTTTTATTTATTGAATGCTATACAATTTTAATCCCTATTGTGGCTTTACTACATAGATTTTTTAAATTTTTTTAAAAATATATATGACATTATGAGCTTTTTTTATACAAGGAAACCTGTATTGAAAATAAGGATGTAATATCGTTGACCTCCTCCTAATGATAACTTGCCTACATACTTTAGGACTGTGATCTGGAGCAAAGCGCACTGCTTAATTTTCTTGAATGTTCTTGAGTTGCGTATACAGTGTTAGGTGTGCTTTTTTTTTGTTTTTGTTTTAACAGGTTCCTCCATTCACCCAATCTCCAACTGCGGCTATTGTATTTTGACAGCCAGCTCTGCCGGCTGTCAAAATATCTGAACCGTGCCTGCATTTGATTAGATGTAGGCGCTTGTTTCCCAACAAGTTTCCGCCCTAGTGGTAAATTACGTTTTTGACTGCTAAAGAATGACAGTCACTGCTTATGGTGTAAACAAGCCCTTAGTTCAGGGATAGCCAAACTCTGGCCCTCCAGCTGTGGTGAAACTACAGATCCCATGATGCATCTCTCTCAGGAGTCGTGGCTGTGCGAATCTTGCAATGCCTCATGGGATTTGTAGTTCCACCACAGCTGGAGGGCCAGAGTTTGGCTACCCATGCCTTCGATCATTTTCATGGGAACAAGTTTCCACCTTTTGGAAGTTGCCCCCTTTCCGCCTGTGTCAATGACAACCATTAAATGTTTGATTTTCATCACTTTTTGATTCAGTAGCAGTGGCCAGACTAACAGTGGGAACCCAGATATAATTGGTTTCAAATATCTAGTGTTGCCCCATTCAGGCTGGATTCACACCAGATGTGTTGGCAAATTGCTTGTCTAGCGTTGAGGCTGTGGTGGAAAAAGCGACCAACGCAGCTCCGACGCTAGACAAGGCGACTTGCCTTGTTTCTAATGGGCTCAGTTCACTCCTCTGTGTTGCGATGATGTGCGCTGAAAAACATGTACATAGATATAAAGGATGTCACCAGCACACCAAGCTGTTGGTTTTCAGCAAAGGTCAATTTTAATGACAAATGTCATTCAATAGCAAGTACGTTCGGGGCCTCGTAGGATCCCCTTCATCAGGCTCTAAAAACTAATTGCACTGTGCTATGCCCATAGAACTGACAGGCACGTCAAAACCAGGTAACTGGTGTGATGCTCCATAATCGGTGCATCAGCACGGTGCCTGGCAACACTGCTGGTGTGAATCGGCCCTTAGAAATCGATTTGTTGTATGAAGTCAATTCCGGTTGCTCAGGTTCTGTTTGGGTTGTTGGGACCCATGGAAAGTTATCAGGCACATTGCGATGCAGTCCTCATTCCCCCTAAATTGCAACTGTATGTTTAAATCGTGCTGCTGATTTGACAAGGTTATATCTGGCATCGCCGCCATATTTGAGTGGCCAAGCGTAGATCTCCCCCCCCCCCGGGGGAGGGGCTATTAAAACTAAAAG
>NW_017306690.1:1118472-1139491 GCF_000935625.1 Nanorana parkeri | reverse complement strand
AAAAAATATAAACCAGCAGGACGTTGTATATATGCCAAAACCATTTCTACGCATGTACTCTTTTATCTTCCCTTTTCAGACTTTGTTTTTTGTGAGTGGAACTGCATTTCACAGCCATGCACACATCTAAAGGTTTCAGCACTTGTTTTCTTGTCAAGAGTCGGGGTATGTTTTCCAACTCGCAATGGACTTCCTGACATTGATCTCATTAAAGGATACAGAAGGCAGCCTCATGTAACCTTCTTTGCTTCTATTACTCAGAGGATACAGATATTTTTACTACGGTATAGACAGTCTCCTGGTTTACAGGGATTTACCTTTACAGCTCAGTATAATGGTAGACTACAGGCATGTTTAAAGAAAAAATGATGGCACAATTAAATATAGGGGAACCCTTTTACCTTAGTTTTTCCATAAAAGGGAGATTTTAAATGCTTTTTATGGGTGATTAAATGTATATCTGGGTATAAATGTTATATTTGTGACTTGATTTGTACCGTCTTTTTAAGCTTTTCTAGTGAATTTGACGGGGCGTCAGCCTTACTGTATACAAGGATGATGTAAGGCTGATCTCTATTGCCACACCTATGAAATTTCCCAATTTGAGGAGCCCTTTCCCAATCCTATTCTGTGTCACTCGTTTTCATGCAGTCAAGCACACTTGAAGATTTGTACTTGTGACAAAGTCTATTCTTCCTCATCTTGACTGATGACTGGTGCTGTCACAGAGCAGCGCCTCTTAAACAATGCATTGCTGTGAAAGCTCCTCTTTTCTCTGGCTCGTGTTCCCAGAAGGCATCTCAGTGTAGGAGGGGCCAGTGACTCATCACACCATTGTTTTATTCTTAGTAGCTTTGCCTTGGACAAGTGGAAACCCAGTGCTGCTAGCTTATTACATGCTAAGCTGTCATATCTGAAATACTGCTCTTGTAGTTTGACTGAACAAGGCTACCTCCTACACTAAAGGAATTCTGTAATGTTCTCAAGTGTGTCCCTTCCGGAAGGGGAAAGGTTGGGGATGTAATTATGGTAAAGAAATGTCTTGGCACGCAGAATACTGTATGCAGGAGAGGAGTACTGACAGTATGACGGCAGGCAGTAGGGGAAGGAGAGTAAGATGGAAGGTAAGACTTTGGGCAGTATGTGCAGGAGAGTAGGATAAAAGGAATGACAGTAGGCAGTATGTGCAGGAGAGTAGGATAAAAGGAATGACAGTAGGCAGTATGTGCAGGAGAGTAGGATAAAAGGGATGGCAGTATGTGCAAGCGAGTATGGCAGCAGGCAGTATGTGCAAGCGAGTATGACAGTGGGCAGTATATGCAAGCGAGTATGACGGTGGGCAGTATGTGCAGGAGAGTATGGCAGCGGGCAGTATGTGAAGGAGAGTAGGATAAAAGGAATGGCAGTATGTGCAAGAGAGTATGACAGTGGGCAGTATGACAAAGGGTATGACAGTGGGCATTATGTGCAGGAGAGTATGACAGTGGGCAGTATGTTCAAGCGAGTATGACAGGGGGCAGTATGACAAAGGGTATGACAGTGGGCAGTATGTGCAGGAGAGTAGGATGGAAGCTATGCCAGTGAGCAGTATGGGCAAGAGAGGAGTGCAGGGGGTATGATGGGGCAGTATGTGTAGGAAAAGTGCTCAGTGTATGACAGTAGGCAGTATGTGCAGGAGAGTATGACAAAGGGTAAGACCTAAAATATGGTCCTAGCCATACATGTGAATGAGAGGGGTAGAGAAATGTGCCCAGTAATGCAGATGAGACCCATTTACAAAACTATGTAATTCTAGAGCTGCAGTAAGAGCTGAGCCCTTTACACAGAGCGATTTACAGGGGAGGAGTAAAGGTTTTCAGGAAATGGACCCACTAAAACGCCAGTTATTCTGGGACAGTGAAGTTGGAGGGGGATCATGTCAGCAGCACTGTGGACTGTAAATATAATGGGGAGGGTACTGAAAAAAGAGGCATGTCAATGAATTGAGGACAATGGAGGTTGAAAAAGAGACCCTAAAACGTAATCCAGTTATTAGCAAGGATTAGTTAGTCCAGGAACAGTGGAGGTGTTGCTGGTGACAAGAGAAATGGGGAAAGGCTTTGTTCCCCGGATTGTTTAAACAGAAAATGGGGCAGTGCAGTTGAGATTCCCACTGGACCAGAGTCGGTAGACAAGTGGCAAATGGTGTAGCGCACTGATTAATGGCCGATTCACACCAGATGCATGGGACTCTACTGGCCGCCTTTTCCAGTGCAGCCCCAATGCACAGACAAGCTAAACTTCCTTGTTTACTGTAAACCCAGTTCACTGCTCTGCATTGTGGTGGTGTGCACTGGGAAAAAAAAGTACTCCATGCATGCTGACAAATTTTTTTTTTTGCCTGCCGAAGAAGCGATACAGAGTAAAAGTGTGTGTGTGTGTGTGTTATAGGTTAAAGTCCAGTGTTTGTGTGCGCTGGAGGAGAGATAAGGGGCCAAGATGAATCTGTGTGATGTGTTTGGGAAGAGCCCAGGACAAGGCTGATTTGCACAGTAGCAAAGTAAAAGTTTAGAAATGATCTAATATAGGATGGTGTGTAGAAATGTAGCAATGAATGTCAGTGACATACAATCACCTGATTTCAGTGTTACTAAAATGTGATGTTTCAAGGCACAGATAGACAAATTCACATGGAATTTAGGAGCCAGTCTGTCCAATCCAGGAGCCAGCTCTATTGACCACCACTAGAGAAAAATCTCTAAAGTTAGGTACCAGCTGTCATTTTTAAAGAGCATTGGCTACCTCACGCCAGTGATTTTTCCAGCTCTGGTTTAAGGGTTGCTGTACTATTATGTTAAGTCCTATGTGGAGGTAAATACTGGGGTCATGGGATACCCATAGTCTTCTGTTTCTGTGTTTGGCAACACTATAACAAAGTGGCATATGAATGGTCTTTTTCTTCTGTACAAGTATAAATAACCACATTTCTGCAGTCTAAATCATGCTTTTCAGTGTGTTCTTCACATGAGCGTGAGTCATTAGCCTTCAGGGTATAAGACCTACGCACATCAAAACCAATATTTGTTGTAATGGCCATATCGTTCAGTAAACATTAATAGTACTTTTTTTGTACATCAATACAATGTAATTTTTATGCTCAGACTTGCTCAGTCTGTGGAGATTCATGGATAGTGATTGGCTTAATGGATAGAATAATTCTCTGCAATGGCACATGCAGAATAATTTGAGATTGCCTGTCTGCAAATTGAAGTATTTGTTGTGTCTAAAGGAAATTTTTTTCCTCATAGTTCTATTGCCTGACAAAGGGTGATCATTCATGGGTCAGTAAAAGAAAGCGTCATTATGGATTATGAGGATCTGGCTCTAAATAGAGAGTGCATCTGAACATCCTAATTGGCATGGCATCTGCCAATCTGCGGGCTTCCTGGGCTGGCAATGTGCAGTGAGAGACGTTTTTTTCTTTTGAAGGAATTGTTGGCCGGTTTCCAGAATGTTGGGAAAATATCTGCATATGATTGATTGCATCTGACAATTCGAAGGGCTCTCTTCGCTTGAATTCATTGCATTGCTTGCATTTACTGGCTATGTATGTATCTGTTCAGGGGCTTTTGTTCACATCAGGAGGGTTTTGGATTCCCTACATGGCTATGAAAACATAAAACTTGCTTGAGGGAGGTCAGCTGCAGGTCAGTGTACCTGTCAGTGAAGTTTGAGCGGTCACAGAAGTGCCTTAAGACGGCATCAGTTTGACATCAGTTTAAGTGCATAGTCTGTCGACACAGTCCCTATGGGTGCCTATACGCAGGTAGCACCCTCCACAATGCACCTTGTAAATCAGCCATCATATGCAACCAAACTTTTATTGTAAGTTGAAAAAAATCTACCGTATGTGACGTGTGCTTCCATCGATTGGTTGTGGTCACTATTAGCTCTTAGGGCTGACCTACACGGCCAGATCATCACAGATGAGGCTTACGTGGAAATGTGTATGCCCACCTACACTTTGTCCATGATTTAAGACCAGCCTTTCTCAGCTAGGGTGCTTTCTGGCATCTTCATGGGTGCCTCCAAATTTTTACAGTGTCAGGCCTTTCCATGGTGCAGGCATGCCTTTGGCGTGAAAGGTAAGGTGGTGGGGCTCCTTAATGTAAAAGGGGCTCTTGAAGGGAGACTCTGTATGGGACTTTGTGTGGGGTGTTCCTCCTTTTAGGTGCATACCAGACCCCTACCTGGGATAAGGGTCTTGTATGGATTTAGATGTTGGAGTGGCCATGTGTTGTTGTTTTTACATTTGACTGAAGTGTCTCGAAATGTTGAATACTTTTAAAGGGTGCCCTGAGGTTGAGAAACATTGGCCTAGACCCAGATTGCTGTAGTACTATATACATTTTATTGCCTCCTTACTCGATACGAGCTAACCATAGCTTGCCAGATTTGAAGAACCTGTGTTGGCACCACCAGGGAGAATGGCAATAATCACTTGCCCTGGTGGGCTCTCTAGGATAAGGTACCCAGAGGTGCTGAAAGATGAGGTTGTTCTTTAAAGCGTTATTGGTGTTTCATAAAACATTTGTTACAGATCCTTTGTGTGGAAAGACCATATTCTGCACACTGTTGTCTGTTTTTGTGGTAGACCGATTACTTTTTTTTTTTTTCTTCATCTTTGTTCTTGGTTAAAAACTGAATCTAGCTAGGCTTTTGTGTCGCACCTTTCCTTCCTCTTTCCTGTTTTTCCAGTGCATGTGGCTTCCCTGCAGCCCCAGAATTCATTCTAGCAGTTCCCCATGCAATGTTGCTTGTTAATTATTCATGCCTGCAATTTTCTTCCTTTTCAGAATTGTCATGCTTTCCTGATTCTTCCCCCTTGGATTTGCTGCACAGTGATGGCTTTTGTTGTGGTGAAATTTTAGCCTTCTGTGTACTCTGATAAAAATGAAAGCAAAAATTGCTCACATCTAGAGTACAGTAAAAATGTTTTTGTTTTTTACACTGCAGAATACCATATTTTAAGGCCAGCTCTAGCGAAACCGTTTTCCTTCTGATTTGCATGATTATCACTTCATGTATTAGTCTCTTCAGAGAAATTTCCCATCACCCCCTGTTTGGTCACCTTTAGCCACTTCATGACTGAGGCCTTTTTTTTTACAATTTTTTGTTTGCATGTTCTAATCCAAATTTTAGGCCTGAAAATGTCCTTAAACCCCCAAACATTATATATTTTCTGAAAGCCAATTAGAATAAAATAGTTATAGTTTATGTTGCACGATATTAGCACAGCTTATTATCATACCCCAACATTTAGTGAAAAATGCACTTATGCCACAAAACACAATAAAATACCCATTTTTTTTTTTTCAAAATAAGCTATTGAAGTGCAGATCGCCCGTAGAAGCGATCTGGCGGCAGCTGAGCCGCCAGAATCGGTTCTGCTGTAAAGCCGACAATCGACTTTACAGGTTTAAACAGAGAGCCACCGGAAGTCTGTTTAAACGTCCCTGATGCCAGTGACGTACTGTATGTCACTGGTCGTGACGGGGTTAAATAGAAATGAAGTTGGAGGAAGTTTCCTGAAAAGGAAGACCTACATCACCAAAAAGGTCCTTGCAAGTCAGAAGTTGTGACTTTACGCCGGCTGTATGGATATTATTATAATTATTATTACATAGTATTTATATAGCGCCAACAGTTTGCGCAGCGCTTTACAATGTAAGGAAGATATTACAGTTACAATACAATTCAAGACAGGATGGTAAGGAGGGCCCTGCCCCTGAGGGCTTACAATCTGAAAGAGGAGGGAGCTGTGTGGGGATGAATTGTTTGAGAATGTGATGGTACAGTGGTTAGGTTGAGGTGGGCTATATATGGCTGTGGGCTCTATGCCACATTTGTTAGTCAGTATTGCTGTTATTGCACTCTGTTGCATGCCTGCTGGTCTTTTGGTAACGATTGGGAGCCAGAAGGATAGACTACATGGCAAGAAATAAGTAGTCCCAAACATGGTTGGGAAGCCCAGGAGATGCCTCCAGAATTTACACCAGAAAGAAATTAAAGTGGGCCTACACCTTCCTATCTTACAGTCAACGAAGATGCCATGTTGGCCTCTGTGGTTTGCTGTTGCCATGGTGCTACCCATGTGATCGGCTATGCCATCAGTCTTTTTAGGGTTTGAAGTTACAGTTGAGAGCTGAAATAAGCACACTGGCAACCTTGACAGTTGGCATAACTGTTTTGGGAGATGTGAGATTGGTGGGTGAACTGCCTCTTTTTTGATGTAATTTGCAACTGACAGGCGAGAAATCTAGACCTCCATTGCTGGCTCCTGAGGATGCTGATCCTCTTGATTTAATCCTTTCTTGTGACCATCTCAACACTTTATATATAGAAATTCTGCAGTTATTTTATCTTTTTGAAAATAATCTTGTGTTGGTTCTCGCATACTATTGTCACGGACATCTAAAGATCTAGAGCATGTTTAGATTTAGAGGCATTATACTAATTATACAAAACAACAGGGGGGTCGTTTGAGGAGATGAGTTTAGTGATGAGCAGCTGATTATTTGCACTTGTGCCCCCTGCTTGGTGTACGCAGCATGGATGCTTGAAATTGCGTTTTATAAATGCTTTCTAAATGTTCCGACTGAAGGTATGATATTTTACATGTCCTAATTACCTTACTTTTTGCCGTGTTTAAGCCAGTTCTAGATCCCAGATTTATTTTGCAGACCTATTCTTCAAGCGGCGTTCTAGCGGAAGTGGAGGAAAATGCACTGCCTGGCTAAGAAAATCTCACACGCTAATATTTTGTTGGACCGCCTTTAGCTTTGATTTACAGCACGCATTCGTTGTTGCATCGTTTTGATAAGCTTTTGCAACATTGTACTAAAAATATACTTGTTTGCTATGGTTCAAAATAACTTGAATATCTTGTTTTTAGGGCTGCAGCTAATGATGATTTTCATAAACGATTAGTTGGCTGATTTTTTTTTTTTTTTTTTTTCTTCTAATCCTATTAAAAAAAAAAATGAAATGCCATCCCTAATTCAAAATAAAATACACAAATGCAGTGTTCCAAACATAAAGTTCACTTCAGAATAAAACTGCATGCACAACTTTTTGCCATCGCACTGAACTGGAAAGCACAGCATTGCGGTATCGTGCGTTCCAGTGCAACACACTGTGGGTGGGAGGCACGTTTGGGTTGCCACTGAAATGAATAGCATTGTAACATCCCTCGCACAGCAGAATTTGTCAGGCCGAAACCGAAAATGACTATTTTCCCACCTTTTTATAATTGTGTGGTGTGTGGGTTTTTTTTCCCCAATTGTGTATTGTAAGCACATGGCGCTTGAATAGCTTCCGCCAGGGAATGACAGCTGCCAGTGGCAAGATTCCACAGACTGCAGCTGAATGTAAATACAGCAGGTGGTGGGCTGGTGCAATAGCTAGCCAGCTATTGGACATTTAAAATTCCAATAGCAGGCTAGCTATTGCACCTGCCTACTGCTTGCTGTGCCCTCCTCACAGCGTGGAGGAAAGAGCTAGGGGATGCAGCCAACCAACTAATCGATAAAGAGAATAGCTGACAACTATTCTCATTGTCGATTAGTTGGTTGAAGCCCTAATCTTGTTGCTAGGGGCAGCATAAACTATGCTAGTTAAAGCTACACTTTACCTGAATTGTCCCCATCACTATTTGCAGAAAAATGGTGACAGTTTGACAGCTTCTCGTACTCTTTGCATCTGTAAAATTAGACATTTCACAATGTGCCCAGATTAACGTCAGTCTAAAGCTGCCCATACACCTGACGATTATCGTACGATAATCGCGGGTGATCTCGTGATCATACGATAATCGTAAGATGTATGGGCAGCGTGCGACCACATTTACTGAACGGTCGCATGATTTTCGTATTGGCACGCTATAAAACCCGCTGAAAATCTTACGATTTCCGGCTGTTTGGTAGTGCGATCGCAAGACGGAAGCTGCAAGGCCCAAGGCACACAAGCGCCCACTGCCTCCTCACCATTGCAATAATCTGTAAGCCCTCAGCGGGGAGGACTTGCGATGATCGCAAGTACGATCTGCCTGTCCAAGATGGGCAGGTCGTACAAACTTTTATTCACCTCACAACCATCGCACAGCGAAAGTCGTGCGATAGGTGTATGGGCACCTTTTTAAAGTTTGCTGTTCCCTCGATCTTCTCTTACTAACAGGACAGAGCAAAATGTGGAGAAGCTAAGAAGCTCATTGATGTGTGCTATGCATATATTATATTTGACTTGGGCTAATTTTATCTTTGTGTAAAATGTAAATGCTTTCTTGGTATTTTAGCTCCCTCCTCATGCGGCATGCTCAGACCTGCCATACGATTTGCACTGCGAGTATAAACCGTGACTGATTTTAATATATTCATCTTTAATCGAGCTGTGAGTCATCTGGTCAATAACAAACACATTCTTAAACTCCCACACATTCTATTAATTGACATTTTCAGAAAGGCTTAATCTTTCCTGATAAATTCTACAAACACCAACATATTTAGGAATTTAGCTGCATTGTTTTTCTTTCAATATCTGTTATATTATATTCAATAGGTGGAGGTGCTTTCTACCATCTGTATATTAAAGAACTGGCACCACTGCAAGGGTTAATTGCTTGTTTTTCTCTAGCGGCAAAAATAAAGAAATGCTTAACCTGATCCTTGGTCCTGTGACGGTCAGCGCTCGCCTCTCTCCCCCTCCCCGGCTGTACTATGTCTCTGTGTCTTTGCATCTAATACAGGTGAATGGACTTTATTAGACATGATGAAGTCAGTGGGGCCTAGACCGTTGGAGCCTAAGGGAGAAGAGCTACAGGAACTGGTCTCGCAGCCAGGTGGGACCAAGGATCAGGTGAGTATTGCTTTCTTTTAGCCCCTAGAGAAAAACAAGTAATTCAAAGAGAACTATGGGGTGAGTGGTTTTCCTCATTGTTCTCTTTAGGATCACAGGAGGACCTATACTAGCATCCTCCCGTGACCCAAAGCTCAGTATATCGTGGGCTATTGCCCGCCATATACTGTGAGCACCGCAGCCGGGACTGATCCCGACAATACTGTTGAGATCCACCCAGCTGCGTGAGTGACAGCTGGCTCTGCTTATCTAGAGGCATAGCCATCTGTGCCCTCCGTTCCTCCACTCAGCGCTGGAGGATCGGAGAGGGGAGGGGCAAATCCCTGCAGGGAAGGTTGACTGACAGTCACCGTTCACCGCAGGGAGATGTTCGAGAAGTGAGCAGATCAGTGCATGTTTCTGCTCACTTCCCCATCAATAGAGCCGACCTGTGACAGCTTCTTTGTCACAGGTCGGCTCTGACTATGAGGATGAGTGGAAATCGCTCACCTCCTAGATCTCCTTTTAACTCTTGCAGTTGGACGGTTAGCTCCACTGCAAGGGTTAATTTTTTTGGAAACCTGGAGTACTTCTTTAAGTTCTTAGACTGTAAGTGCCTTTCCTCTGTATCTTATATCCCTGAGATATAGAGATCCTTGGTAATAACCCAGATATTTTTCTGTACACTTATTAGGGGGAATTTTTCAAAACTGGAGCAGATTTGAACTGCAACCAGCTTCCCTGTCTCGTTTTCAAATCTTACCTGAGCAAACTGAAGAGAGATGCCGATTGGTTGTCATGGGCAACTGCTCCAGATTCTGTCTGCCCCAGTTTTGATAAATGCCCCCCATTGTGTGGGTCAGAAATACCTCCTGATTGTTTAGAGTAGTACTAACATTTCTAATCATGTGGATCTTATGTAAGGGGCAGTCTAAAGGCTGGCAGTGACTAAATTTACATGACACAGGATATTTCTCTCAGGAACTGTTGGTGGTGATAGGAAAGCTTTCCACAAGAAAGAAGTAAAGAAGTATGTCATCTGTATATGCTCCACTACTGTGAGCTAAGATTCTGGTAATAGGTATAATGGGTCCTTTTAAAAAACCCTTCAGCTTCTGGTGATGGTGTGGTAACGATGCTGCACCGCTCCTGATCTCAGTGCACAGTTGCCACTCGTGAAGATTGTGCCTGCTTGCACTAGTGAAAAATTGTTGCAGTGGGGATGGCTGTAAGCATTTTCACTGCGGACTCATAATCCTGTAGCTTGGCAATCAGCACCTGGCCAGACTTTTTGTTTTGCCCACTGCTATATGTGTTTACTGCACAGATTCTACTGCTGAAACCCTCCCAGTGTGAGCTGCAGTGTCTTGGAGCGGTAGCATGGGATGAATAAATGAAGGAAGATTTGGCTGAATCAAGGAAGGTAAAGGAAGCTTTTTGTTTACTTTGAGGTGTTTGCATAATGTAGGAACTGGATTTGGCACTTGTTTAGACAGTCCTAATAGGAGTGTGTATTTGTTCTTAAGGTATTTGTTTTGATAATATAACTGACTTTATACCTTTCACACAGTAAAGCAAGTGTACATTCCGTGCTAATGTACAGCGAATGGCCAACAAAGGCTTTAGTAATTTAAGGCCATTCAAAAATGTGTTCAGTTCCCACTATCATTTTGTGCTTGAAAACCTCTGTATTGTTAGCCTGTGCTTTGCCCATGCAGCACAAAACAGGTTACACGCACACGCCGGGAGAGAATCATGGCTTTAGTTGACACATAATGTCTTCTCTTCGCTCCTGTAGTCAAATGTTGCCGAAAAGGAAAGCAAAGTGGGGGTAATTATAAGCAGCTACAGGGGGTGGCATTAAAAGAGAACTATGGCCAAACCTTTTTTGGCTGTAGTTTTCTTTAGGCTGGGTTCACACCTAGGCGTATTGAATATGCGCGTTTCGCAGTGCGCGTTTTTAACCGCGATTCCCGTTTCCGAGGGCTACTTAGCTGTATGCCAATGGAAACGCAAGACCAAAACGCCCCAAAGAAGTACATGTACTTCTTTGGGCGTAGGGCGTTTTGTAGTGCGTTCAGATGGGCTGAAATACGGAAAGGTGTGAACAATACCCATAGAAAACAATAGGTCTTTCAAGTTTGTACGTTTTGTAGAGCGTTGAACGTGCGACAAAACGTAAAGGTGTGAACAGGGCCTTAGGGTCACAGGAGGACATTTGCTAATGTCCTTCTGTGACCCAAAACTCAGAATCCCCTATATGCTGACAGCACACAGCTGCAGCCGGGAAAAACCTCAACAATATTTTTGGGAGCCACACCACTACCTGCTTAACAGCTAACTCTGCCTCTCTAGAGCCAGCTGTGTCCACCCCATCCCCTGTCTTTCCATCCAGTCAGCGCTGGAGGAACAGACAGGGGAGGGAAGAATCCCTGCGGGGAGCGGTTAGTGACAGTCGGCACGCTCTGCAGGGAGTAGATTGTGAGCTTAGTGATCAGTGGTTTGTGATTGCTCAGTTCTCGATCTAAAGAGTCATGTGACAGCTGCAGTGTCACATGTGGTCTCTAACTATGGGGATGAGCGTATTTCACTTTTCTCTTATTTCTCTTTTTAAGTGAACCTGTTCCTTTAGCCTGCATGAACTCCCACAGGTTCTCTTTAAACTAGTCATATCCACCAAAGACCTTTTGTGCACAAGGATGTGTACAGTGTTATTCAGGGTAACACTATGCTCATTCATAGAAATAATTTATATTTAATGCCAACTCATCTGAAATATTGCAAACCAGCTATCGAGCACAACTCCTACAGTGATGACCTTTTCCTAGTGGCAACGATTCTCTGAGCAAATTCTCCTAATTAATTCTGTAGTATTAATCCGTCACTGATTGGGGTAATCCTAACGCAAGTTGCCTTAGCAACTAGGGCCAACTACTCTACTGATTACAGAGTAACAAGACTGGGTGAGTGAAATATGGTGCAGACCTGCTTATAGTATGATGGATTACTTTCAAAACCTAAAGAAGTAGCTGTATCATTGAGTGAAAGGAAAATCTTTGAACCTTTCCTTTCCACAAGCATATAAACTTTGGTACCCCACTAGCTCATTCCAATGCATTCTTTTCCAAATACAGTGGTACCTTGGTTCACGAACGCTTCTGTTTGCGAGCAATTCGGTTTGCGAACAGGAAGTTCGGCAAAATGTTGCTTCCGTTCGTGAACTCCGCATCGGGTGACGAACACAACCGCAGCCATCTTCCCTGCTGTGACAAACGGTCGTGGCTTCCTCTAGTCGAGATTGCGGTCTGATCACAGTTTAATTTGGATCGCGACCAGAATCGTGGAAAGGATTAAGTTTGTGAACCGAGGTTCCACTGTATATGCAGGCTTATCACACTAATCAGTGCCGTTTATTGATGTCCCAATTTAATTTTTCAGACAACAGCTAAGACCTCATCTGCATTTCTGACCACACCCCCTGGCTCTGAACCAAGAGTACTTCCAACTGTCACAGGAAGACAGCAGGTGTCTGATCATCAAGCCTTGTCAGCGCCATAAGAATGGCAGGATGGTGGCTTATAATGAGGGAAAAATGTGGTCTTGGGGGACAGATGGGAACTAAGCTTTTATTCATGGATAATGCATAAGTAAGTTGTTTATCTGAATCTTCATTTATGTACATATTGGTAATGCAAAGCTTGGCTTTTAGGAACTACTAGAAAGAGAACAGAGAAACTTTTTGTGTGCGACAGTTGCCTATAGAGTTAAACAACTCAACTGGACCATGCTGTGACGGACTGAACAGTCACTGGGGTTGCTGGAGGAGCCTGGGAGCTAGCCTCCTTCCTACCGACTATGGACCTAGAACTATGGAGACCCCCCCCCCGCCCCTCAGACCTCTTGGGGTTACATGGAACCATTCTCCTAGGTTCATGTGTGCAGTGACAATACTGTTGAGAGCCGTGACGGGATCGAGAGGTGAGCGAACCTGGTATGTGTTTGCTCACCTCCCGATCTACTGAGCCGACCTGTGACAGTCTCATGGTCACAGGTCGGCTAGAACTATGAGGTGAGTGGAAATCACTCATCTCCTAGTTCTCCTTTAACTTTGTTCATAAGAAAATGCCGGGACATGCAACTCCTATTAGCCCTAAGACTGCCTCTGAAAGAAGTAATGCATGAAACCACTCTGACTTCACAAACAGGTTTTGTTTGCATATACTGCCACAAGCCGGCTTTCCTTCTGAAGAATATTTGAAAGAAAGTAATTAAACCAGTAAACACAGATTTAAATATCTATACATTTTTCCTCTTACCACCTGATGTTAAGGCAAGAAGGAGCCAACAAAGGCCTCTATCCTGTCTCATCTCTAGTTCCATTTAACAGCAGTTGGCAGGCTTTGGAGCCATGCACAAACCTGAGATCCTCACCCAATTTTTGCCAAACTCTCTTTATATATATATATATATATACACACGCTCAATGTTTCTTTTTGTTTAATTTGCTGGTCAAATATACATTATAGAATTGAGGAGGACTTAAAGGTTTGAGGGTTAGATGAAATAAGTCCTATCGCCCGACGCCCGGGACAGGCAGTTTCGGGCGCCGGGCGAGTGGTTTTTTTATACATTCAGCCCTGCTCCGGACAAGCAGAGCTGAATGTACAGTGGAAGCCGCCGCTCGTTTTCATACAAGTGATCTAATCAGATCACTTGTATGAAGCGAGAATCGGCGATCTGGTGGACCTGTCACCACGGCACGGGAGCTCACCATAGAGCCCGCAGAGCAGACGAAGAACTTCCTTTCTTCGTCTGCTCTGTGCTATCACTGAGACCGTGGCGCCGTGATCACAGCGCCACCTGTCTCAGCTGTCGGGAACTGCTCAGAACATCAGTTCTGTGTTGGAGGGCAGGTTCCATAAAGAGAACCTGTCACCTCCAAACTATCACATAGAGGATTTTAACACCATGTGATGGGAATAAAATGAAAAAACATTTTTTTTAAAGTTATAAAAAAGTTAAATATAATAAAATATATAAAAATTTAAAAAATTAAATATAATAACATATATAAAAATTAAAAAAAATAAGTGACAAAGTAAAAAAAAAAAAATTAAAACCAACTCTGCTGCCCCTGCCATCTGCATACAAATGCATACAAACACGCATAGGAAATTGTGTGTGTGTTGAGTCCTGCTGCCATTTCACTCTGTGCCATATTGTGGTACCTGGGCAGCAGAACTCTCTCACACACACAATGTGCATTAAAGGGTAAGTTCACTTTCCCAGGTAATACGGGAAAATGGAATTACCCGATCAAATCTGGCCCGATCTCTTCTACCCCCCCACCCCCCGAGCTATAAACTTTCTGCAAACAGTCCTTACCCCGTACTGTCAAGCGCATTCCTGCCCTATGCACTTTTTATTTTACTGGCAAATTGCAAGCACTCCTTGGTCAGCATGGTCAGATGATTGGCCGGGAAGCAAGCTCCTTGCCGATTGGCCGCCAATCAGCATCGAGCCTTCTTCCCGGCCAATCAGGTAATTACGTTGGCATGGAGCAGCCCTCCCAGCCATTCACAATCAAGCCGGCCAAACAACATGGAGTCGGCTTCCCTGGCAGTCAGGAAGCCGGGTAGCATCTCATTACCCGCTGCCTAGCTTCCTGATTACCCGGGAAGCCTGCTCCATGCCAACGGGTGAGTACTGAAAGCAAAATATTGGTACTCGATACCCAAAAACTGGTATTGGTGCATCCCTAGTTTTAAACTTGTAAAACTTTTTTGTTGTATTGGGACAAGTAGATTTGTCATGAAGGACAAGTAGATTTGACCCCCGCTTTAGCCCTTGGACAAGTAGTTTTTTCAAAAATTTCCACACCCCTGGGTATGGAAGGCTCTGCATGCCTTGATTTTTAGGTCCTTTACGGCTTGCTTGAAACGTCTTTATTGGTTACCTTCTAGGCCGAGGTATGTGTAGCTGATTTTTATTGTGTTCTTCCTTTGGGTCACCGTGATTTTTGTTTTGTTTAGGTTGATGCTACCACTATTCAAAATCCACAAGGTCCACTATTTTTCCAGCATTTCCAGACTGTCTTCCAGGCCTCTCTTTGCTGGTGCAAGCAAGAAGGTCATCCACATACAGCAGGAAGTCCATTCCAGTTGTGTAGAGATGTAGAGTTAGGACTAGTTCACACCAGAACTGCGTGCGTCTGCTCATCTGCAATGCATCGTTTTGCAGTGATTTTACTGTGGTTTTACCGCGATTGATGCGCTTTTGTTTTTGTGTGTGCTTACAATGGGCTTTCAGGTGCATTTGCATGCATTTTTGATGCGTTCCGATGCAGCTAAATTAGGGCAAGCAGTATTTTTTCTGACTGCATCGGAACGGACTGCACTGGTTTGAATAGAGCACCAGAAATCCCATAGGAAAGCATTGTGATGTATTTTGGCTGCAGCAGCTGAACTGACTGCATCAGTACTGCATCTGGTGTGAACTAGCCCTTAGTCCTGTTGCTGAGGAGGATTCTAGTAATTCAGTCAGTTCATTGATGTACTGTATATATTAGAGATTTGGAGAGTTGGCTGCAGCTCTAACTCCATGGGCCGGCCAGAAGTATTCTGTCCTTTTTTTCTTATTCACCTCCTACACTGCAGATGTTCTCAGTCTAACTTTTGATGACCTTGTATATCCTCCCTCCTTGTCAACTTTTCAGTGGTTTAAGAAACAGGCCTGGGTGCATGACATTGAATTGAAGTGGAATTTAATCTATGCGTATGCCAAAAATCTATAGATATTTGGATTCTGGGGTGTCCAGAAGAGAAGGTTGAAACCCAAGCACACAGGCAGTTACAAAAAGCTATTCTTATGGCTTAGACCCTTGGTTCTCAACTGGTGGGTTGTGACCCAAAAGTGGGTTGCGACCCTGTGTTCAGTGGGTCGCCTAGTGCCTTCCACTTTTCTAGATGAGAGGCTCCTCAGCCTCCCCCTAGCACAGCACTGTCGGTTCTCGGGCCAAGCAGCCATTTAAAATATGCTGCTCGGTGCAGAGTGTCGGCTTAAGGTGAGGTGGACTGGGGCAGTGGCCACGAGGGAGCTTCATCCATACATGCTTTGTTTACAGCTCCTTGGACCGGAATGATATCACATTCTGGCTCCCAGCACATCCACAAGGCATGCAAGGGAGTTGTACAAGCAATGCACATATGGATGGACCTCTGTCACAGCACAGCCGCCCACACTGGACGCCAGGCTGAGGATCCACTCTAGTTCTCGTAAGGTAGGGAGACTGGGTGGATCTTAAAAAAAAGAGTGGGTATGTATGTGGTTGAGACTGTCCGAGTATGTGACATTGTGCCTGTGGTTGTGTGTCTGTCTGTGTTTTTGAGGGTCTGTTCACACTAGTACAGAGTGTTAATTTAATTTTCCTGTGCGATTATCGCACTGTACCACGCAATCGCACCTACTACGCGTTCTGGTGTGGGTAGTGCATTGCTTTGCCATTCATTTGAATGGTACCCCAAATGTACCTCCTGCCCACAGTTCAATCGCCGGCACCAGAATGCGCGGTACCCCTATGTCGTGCGTTCCATTGCAGTGCAACGTAGGTCGCGACCTAGTGACCAAGGACAAATGTGGGTCTGGAGGTTACACAGGTTGGCTTAGACTATACCCAGGCCCCTATTTCTCAGTCGGCAATACCAAAAGCTAAACTACTATGGAAGGAACATTTCTTGACAGTTTGTAAAAGCACTTGAGCAAGTGGTATTTTATATTAAACATTTTATGTGAACAAAGGCTTTCATGCATTATATAACAGTTACTGCCTCTAGTGCATCATGCACCTTTTAGAAGTGTGGAAAAGTAATGCGGAATGTAACAGAAGAACGTTTTACTACAATATGTTTTGAAACTCTATCTGCATATTTTATAAAACAAATGATTATGTGACAATGCACACACCCAGTTACACGCTTTGACACGGTCACGCACGCGCACACACATTAGCACCGGTACAGTTTATAGTTACATTTTATTTTGAATTATGACATTTGACATAATTTCCCCATGGGAAAAAAAAATGTGTCCAGTGACTTGCCCCAAGTGAATAGAGTCTGAGACCCCTGACTTAAGCCATCTGTCTAGGGGGCTTTAGGATGAGCACCTTCCACCTGGAATGTGAGGCAGTCAGTGTGCTCTGACAAGAGTAATCCTTAGGAAGTAGACGTCTGGTTTAGTGTAGCACTTAAAATTTTTTTTTTAATATAAAGTTCACATCTGGTGCTTTGGGTGTGACCAGTGTAATAAAGTTCACAACTGCTGTGCTGTCGAGCAGGAAGGGAGTGCCCATCATTGGTACTGAAAGATTACAGGCAGTATTAGATTTCCTACGAGATAGATGACTTGGCTTCTGGGAGCCTGTGTTGCACCCTGTCTACAGGCAGAATTTGTAGATGTTTTCTTCTGTGACCCTAATGTGAATATCCCATTGCCTAATATGCATGTTTTTTTTTCTTTCCTGTTTTTAGCGGTTATAAACCGCCCTGAAAGCTCTGTGCTCATCTCTGCAGACCTGTGAAATTCTTCTGTAATGGAGTTTCAGGTTTTTGTGGTGAAGTATGGATGTTGTCATTGTTCACATTTTCTACTGAAAATACCAATTCCCCCAACGTTCATGACAATAAGCACACTAGCAGATGTGTGTTCACATAACCTTTTTTGATATGCGTGCTTGTTCCACGACAGTGAAGTGGGAGCTGGATGTCCTTCAACAGAGGACACCAACTGGCTCTCAAACTAATAGTTTGGCCTTTGGTTGAGGTTGATTAGGGCAGTGATTCATAACATCCAAAAAGCCAATCCTTAATATATATTTTTTTTCTACTCTTGTCATTTGGTAACGCATGTTCTTTGCCTCCTTGGAAAGGACCTCCTTGACTGCTGTTCATGTCTGTTGGAAACACTGCTAATGTTGGAACTGTAGGCCCATGACTTGTGCATTTACCTGCCAACATCGTTTACATGCAGGCACCATTACTACACTAATGAGCTATCAGGGAGAGTGTTCATTCTTTCAACCAGCTGTTACAGGCCTGCAACTTCTGATATCCACAGTGTTGTCCATAACGAGAATGATAAGAGAAGGTGCCAAATGTATCTATTGATCTGATTTCTTGGATCACCAAATCTATTAAAGACTAGGTGGCTATGTTGGCAGATCTTATTTGTCTCTATGGTCCTGATAAACATTTTGGTCTGAAGGTACTGTGCATTCCCTATTTCAGTGAAACTTGTTTCATTTGAATTTCAATTCCATTTGTGAAAGTTACAGCAATGTATTAACCATCTGTTTCCTATTAGGACACAGTGAATGTTGATTGTCAGTGTGTTTGTCTTTAAAAGTACATTGGTTAGATTTATTAAAGGGTAGCGGAATAGTTTTTTGCCACCTGCTCGATTACCTTTTTTCTAATCTCTCTGCTGTGAGTTATAAACAGATTAGCTGCTAAGACATATTAAAAGTAGATTACAGGGTGATGGGATAGTGTTGAACATTCTGTTTCACTTAGGCATGGGCCTGTTTATCCTATAAATCTATGAAAAATGTATACAAAGGTGTAGTTATTACATGTGTATAATATTGATGTACATATGATATACAGGGAAACATTATGTCTTCTAGTCTTTGGACACCACCATGCAGGTCATGGGGAAAACTAAGCATGTTGCTTATGTTAAGGGTCCATTCGCACATTGGTCCCATGGTGTGTTACTGTGTGTCTCCAAGGCAGCCACTCAAATTGTACCACATTGCAACCATTGTTTGTGGTCAGCTGCAAGGCAGGTGCATTGTTTGCTATTGCATTATTCTTTGGGGTGCCATCCAAATTGGCACTGCAGTTTGCACATTGCTTTGTGTTGCAGTAATACTTGGTAAATGCACACAGTTTTTCCCCAGTGTGAATGACCACTTTAGGACCGGTTCACACCATAGTGTTGCACAAAATACACAACAGCTAGGCAGCTAGAGTTCTAAGAAGAAGTCAGCTGTGGCATCCTTCATATTTCAAAAGCCATATAGATGACAACTGGAGAAAAATACATACATACTTTTTTTTTCTTCTTTGTTTCCTTTGCCATATTCCTGGGCAGTGAGGATAGATTAGAAGAAAGGGCAGTATCTATTTTGAATGAGTCCAGTAGAGCTGCAGCTAACGATTATTTTCAAAATCGATTAGTTACCCGATTATTACGTTCGATTTAATCGGTTAATCGGATAAAAAATGTAAAAATAAAATACATTTTAAAAAATGGCTCCAGTGATGGACTACTAGTTTGTATTGAGATTGCAGTCCATCACAGGAGGAAGCTTGGAGCGGTGGAAGGAAAAAAGGAAAAAAAAAAAGGTATGGGCGTTGAGCGTGAGGAGGTGCGGCGTGTATAGCATGGATGCGGGCGGGCGGACCTGGCAGCGGCGAGCGTGAGGTGGGGAGGAGGTGTGGCGCGCAGCGTGTGTGAAGCCGTGAGCAGGACCAACGAATCGAAAGTCGATTAATCGATGATTGAAAAAGTTGACAACTTTTTCAATAATCGATTATAATTGATTATGTCGATTTAGTTGTTGCAGCCCTAGAGTCCAGGCTGATGAGTTGCTGGGGTTTTGAGCTCTAATGGTGGCAGAGTGAGCCCTGCCGCTGACTAAATGCAGAAGAGTTACCTGGATGTTAAAAAAAAAAATCTAAACTAACTGGATAACGTATCTTGATCAAACTTAAATGCATGCTGAACTCTGTTACAATGTAATCCTCTACTTTGCAAAAAGTAATATGCAGTATATCAGCCAAAATCTGTAAATAGTCACATTTCTTACTGGGCATGCGCAGTACTTACATTCTTGGCATCACAGAGAGATGGAGGCTGTGAGTCCTTGTGAAGCTTGTGGTTTTGTGAGTGAGGACTATACAGTATAAAGGTTGCCTCCATAGCTGTGACTGCGGTTACTAGCACTGCCATTTACAGAGGTAATGAGTGCAGGAAGGTTATTACAGAGGAGACCAGGGTACTTGTAACCAGGATCTGTTAATGCGCACACCTGAGCACAAATCGCTGTTAATAACTGGCATTAGTGATTTGTAGCAGCTGTTTTTCTCTACTACAGAATTGCCATTTTATTTTTCTATACAATTGTGTTCACCACTGTCCTGAAATCATCAGTCTGTATTGTTTTTAGAAAAACTGTCATGATGCCAAACATGTCAGTAACTGGCACATGTACACACCCATGCATTTAGTTTGTAGCCTCAGGCAGGGTTGCATGTGACAGGGTCACGTGACAACGCAGGAGTATAATCAGGAGACAGTTGCCAGAACAAAGGCCTTCTGGCAGAATCACCAAGTATGAAAAGGTAGATGTAAAAACTGTATAACAACTCTTAAAACTGAATTTAACATTTGTAAAGCTTAGGTAAGGGAATGTGATCACTGGGTTAAAATCTGCTTTAATTCTTCCATTGGCCTATGGCATTCTACACAACTTTCTTTACTTAGCAACTTTTCTTTACAACTTATCTATTGCATTTTGTTTTTAGGTTTCATGGTGCAACCCATTTTTTTACAATCCAAGTTTATGGATATGTGGCAAAGAACATATTTGTGCAGCACCATGGATAGCTCCAAAGAACTTGAGGGTCCTAACTTTAACAAATGTGGTCTGTAGCTGCGCGTCAGAATAACTGTCAGTTCCACTTTACAACTTTAACTTTACAGGGCATTCAGAAAGTATTCAGACCCCCTTCACTTTTTTTCAATTGTGTTTTTAAGTTGCCCTGATACTACTTTTTGCGCGCTGGGGCACCGGACGCGTATTTACGTTTATAGGCGCGTAAACGTGGGGGTGTTAAACATTTTTTGGGGGTTTTTTCCCCCTTTTTTTTATGTGACTTTTATTTTACTTTTTTATGTTTTTTTTATTTTTTTTAATTTATATTTATTTTTTGCACTTATTGTTATTGCTATTATATAGGGGGATAACAATCCCCCTATATAATAGCAAAGGCACACTGACAGGTCCTCTTTATGGAGACATAAGGGGTCTCTAGGACCCCTAATGTCACCTGTGGACCCCAAAAGAAGCTGATGACGAAGAGAT
>NW_017306690.1:1110056-1118382 GCF_000935625.1 Nanorana parkeri | reverse complement strand
GACAAGGAGCTGCTCCCCCGTCCCCCCCCTCCCGACGCCCCCCGAGCCGGTCCTGGGCCGCAGATGGGGCAGCGGATCCCTGGATTCAAGGTGAGGGGTCGGGGGGTGGGCGTGGAAACAAGCACATATAGACTATCGGCGGGCTATGGAGCCGCTGATCGCCTATATGTGAAACACCCGGTGACGGGTGTTTGCATTGGTCGGGTCTTTTCTGCCCGTGCGTGCCCGCTAGGGGGCGCGTGCGAGCAGAAAAAAAATGCCGTCTGGCGACGGCAACCCGCCAATGCAGCAGTGCTGTCCGTCTGTTTTTTTACAACGGGCGGACGGCAAGTGGTTAAAAAATACATTTTTTTTTGTTTTCTCGTTCATCTACACTCAGTACCCCATAATGATAGTAATCAGAATTTTAGAAATGTCTGTGGATTTATTAAAAAGGAAAAACTGTAATATCGCATTGGCATAAGTATTCAGACCCTTTGCAACAACATTTGACATTTTAGCTCAGGTGGCTCCCATATCTCTTGTGGTAAAGTAAAAGCCATGAGGTCAAAGAACCTATCTACAGATCTCAGAGACAGGGTTATTGCAAGGTACAGGTCTGGGGAAGGCTACAGAAAATTCTGCTGCGCTGAAGATTCCCAAGAGCACAGTGGCCTCCATAATTCTCAAATGGAAGAAGTTTGGTACAACCAGGACTCTTCCAAGAGCTGGTCATCCGGCCAAACTGTGCAATCGGGGGATAAGAGCCTTAGTAAGAGAGGTGACATAGAATCCTCAGTGCAAAACACATGAAAGTCCGCTTGGAGTTTGCAAAAAAGCACCTGAAAAACACTCGGACTGTGAGGAACAAGATTCTTGTCTGATGAAACCAACAGTTACCTGTTTGGTTTCAATTCTAACATTATGTCTGTAGGAAACCAGGCACAGCTCATCACCTGCCCAATACCACCCCAACAGTGAAACATGGTGGTGGCATCATGCTGTGGGGTTGTCTTTCAGCAGCAGGGACTGGGAGACTGGTCAGGGTTGAGGGAAAGCTAAAAGGAGCAAAGTACAGAGATAACCTCAATGAAAACTTGTTCCACAGCGCTCAGGACCTCATGTTAGAAGGTGAACCTTCGGCGCAGTCTGACAACAATCCTAAGCACACAGCCAAGACAACACAGTAGTGGCTTGGGGACAACTCTGTATGTCCTAGAGTGGCCTTGCCAAAGCGCTGACTTGGACCCTATTGGACATCTCTGGAGAAACCTGAAAATGTCTGTCCGCAGACGGTTCCCATCCAACTTGACTAAGCTTGAGAGGATTTGCGAAGAAGAATGGCAGAAAATCACCCAGTCCAGGTGTGCAACACTCGTCGCGTCATACCCAAAAAGACTGGAGGCTGTAATTGCTGCCAAAGGTGCTTCAACAAAGGTCTGAGCATAGGGTCTAAATACTTGAGTACATATGATATTTCAGTTGTTTTTTTTTTTTTTTCTTTTTTTAAAATTCTGGTTTCAATTCGTCATTATGGGGACGGAGTGTAGATTGAGTATAGACTTCTCTAGAGTCCAGTGGTGGCGTGCTTTACACCACTGATCCAACGCTTTGCATTGCACTTTTTACTTGATGTAAGGCTTGGATGCAGCTGCTCGGCCATGGAAACCCATTCCATGAAGCTCTCTACGCACTGTTGTTGTGCCAATCTGAAGGACACATGAAGTTTGGAGGTCTGTAGCTACGGACTCTGCAGACAGTTGGCGACTTCTGTGCGCTGATCCCGCTCTGTCATTTTACATGGCCTACCACTTCTTGGCTGAGTTGCTGTTGTTCCCAGTTGCTTCAACTTTGTTATAATACCAATAACCATTGATCATGGAATATTTAGTAGCAAGGAAATTTCACGGAACCACTGAATCCAATGATTTGGAGGGATGTCCCAATACTTTTGGCAACATTGTGTATGTGTTGCCCTATCACAAGCCAGGAATCCAGCCATGAGAGTTGAATGTGCCAAACTCTAACCCACAAAAACAACTAAAAATAATTTTGATTAAACACAAGATTGTTTACTTCTCCAAACTCTTCACCCTTTACTCTTTCCCTTTTTAGTAAATAACCCTGATCCAACAGTGCAGCAGCTGCCAGGCTCCTCCACACTCCACTAACGAAAAGGCTGTATGGATGGACCCTCAGGGTGGGTGGCAGCTATGTGTAAATAGATGAGTGTGTACACTGAATACTGATGCCGTCCTTAGGTCTGTCCATCTCCACTCCACCCATACACTCTGTAGCTTTTCCATTTCCACCCTCAGCCCTGCCTATATACGCCTCCCACTTCCTGTATTCCACAATAGCTCATGGGAGATGTTGTCGGCTTTTTCTGCCAGGATATGACACACACTGGTAATCTAGATCCTCCACCTGGCTGTACTTGGGAGGATGTGATATCGCTGGAAGCTAAATACGAGGATTACAAGAAAAGAACGTTTATAATAAATTGTTACAGTAGTTTGCTTCCTCTGACTGGGAGGGACATGTATAAAGTTATGTGCATCCTGGAGTTCTTTAACTTTAAGTGAATTGAAAAATGCATGTATACACAAGGTAGAAGTATGGTGAAGTTGGCACTGCTGGCCCTTTTTTATATTTTATTCTAGTCCTAGGTTTTTGAAACAATGTGCCCTTTTTGTTTTCCAAAAAATCTGTAGCAGGAAAAAAAATGATTAAATATACTTGCCTTCCCCGTGACTTTTGCCCATTGCGGCTAGGCATACTCTGGGCTATCTCCAGGCATATTGAGCCTGCACAGCGCTGTTGAATCATCTGATGAGATTTGGGTTACTCTGCATTGCCCTGGATGTTGTGGCAAGGAGCGTGATATCTTTTACATTATGGAAGCTGGGGGAAAAGGACATGTATTTACCATCCTTTTATCAATTTTTTTTTTATATTGTCTTTTTTTAGCACAAGAATGGAATAGTCAAAAAAGAATTGGCACAGGATTTAGTTTTTTACTTTATTTTTGTCGCAGCCATGTCCCCTAGCTCCTAGACTGGAGTCCCTGGACCCCATTTTCTACATTAATTTGCCCTTTTCTGTACTACAAAAATGGCAGCTGGCGTTTGAAAGGAGAAATACCTTTTCCTTGACCTATTTTAAATGCACTATAATTTGTATTTGATGCACATTGGTAGATTTAGACCATTAATACTCCCTCCTATAAATTCAGCTAGCTGGGAAAAAATAGTTTTAAGTGGTTAAAGGAGAACTATGAGATGAGTGATTTCCACTCACCTCATAGTTCTAGCCGACCTGTGACAATGAGACTGTCGCAGGTCGGCTCAGTAGATCGGGAGGTGAGCGAACACATACCGGGTTCGCTCACCTCTCGATCCTGTCACGGCTCTCTGCCGTGACAGGGGGAGGGGCTGGATTCCCCTCTCCCCGCTCCGATCTGTCAGCGCTGACTGGCAGAGCGGACAGGGGAGGGGGTGGGTACAGCTGGCTCTGCCTCTATATAGGCAGAGCCAGCGCTCGCTCACGCAGCTGGGCGGATCTCGACGTCAATGTCTGGATCCGCTGCCGCGTCTCAGTATATACTGATCTTAGGGTAACGGGAGGACGCTAGTTTGTGTCCTCCCGTTACCCTAAGGAGAACTATGGGGAAAAACACTGACCCCATAGTTCTCAAGTTTTCCATATGCACATTTTACTCATACGCTGATTGTATTTGGAATTTTAATAGGGAAACATAAATCACTGCACATTGATTCTTGTTAACACCGATAACAGCAAGGCCTTTTTGCTTAAGGCTTTTTTCCAACAATTTTGTTTTCTGCTATTAATATACTGAGGGCATACCTCGTTTTGCCTTTTCTCTATACTATCTTGGAAAATTATCAATTCAATTGAAACGTGGCTTCAGCCAGGCAAAAAGTTAAAATGCAAATTACTTAAAGTCGCAAGGTTACGCTATTATAATTCATCTACTTTAGTTATGACACCTTCTACAAGTTCTTTTGAAGTATGGCACCACATGTATCATTTCATTTATATCTGATGAAGCCTTAGCTTTACTTGCCTGCTTTAGTTAGATGTGTGGTGAAAAATCTAACAAGGTGTGTTGTAGAGTTCCGAAACTGAATTCCTGGGGACTTATAGGCCTGTTAACAGTCTTGGTTTCCCCTTTACTGGATGTAATGTATTTTGCATAGTCTTTAGAGCAAGCATGTCAAATTCAAAGGAAGGGCACATCAACTTTCAGAAATGAGTTATGGCACTTTTGCAAGTTAGGCCCCTTTCACAGGGATGGTCAGATTAGATCTGCCTGTCAGTTTTTCAGGGGGATCTGATAAGCAGCCTCATGTTACTCTATGGGCAGCTGAATATAAACAGATGTGCGTCCGTTTGTACATTTTACATCCGATTTATGCCGAATGTTTTGGCAGACCTGATCATGATGGATCTGAGGTATGTAAATGGAGACGCGTCTACTTATATCTGAAACCCCATAGACCTAACATAGGTCTATACAGCTCATTCGTGTTTGTTTTTCTGAAAAAACAAGTGATATCTGTTCCATACTGCACAGGATCAATGCAAAAAATTCTCCCTTTTTTTTTTTTTTACACCTGTTACACATTGATGTTCCTGTGCGGGCTTGCATGCAGTAGAACGTTTGGTTGTAAATCATTGCCCCAGGCACTTCCTGTTACATTGACAACACTGCATTTCTATGGGCTGCATGCATTGGCAACATTGCCATCCAAAGCTGTGCACTCCCACGGTAGACTACAGTTCGTTGCACAGGGTGCTGACACATCCAACTTCAACTATGGTCTACCACCTAATAATTCTGTGCGGTTCTAAAAGCATGTAAAGCATTTAGGGAATAAGACATGTCTGTGTGTCAGTAGTGACTGTTATAAGCAGGGACTTAGAGTGCTGCTGTTAATCAAAATAATATTTATTACCTTGTTTTTTTTGTTTTTTTTTTAGTTTAATAATACTTTACACCCTTAAAGCTAACCTTTTACCCCCGTTCACTAAAAATCACATCTGCATGCAGCTCTGCATTCTGATATGAAATCATCTTGCATTCATTTAAATTTAATTAAATAAACCTATTTCTCTTTTACTTACAATTAAGCTTTTCCACTTCCTGGTCCTCTTAAGCATGGGCTACATCAGTAATGCCTAAGAGATGCATGCTGGGTAGGTTACATCAGTGTGTTGCTGGGAAATTTAATCTGCAAACTGCAAGATCTTAGGGAAAAGCATTTTTCCCCCTGAGAGGATGTGCATGATCACATGTCCTAGTCACATGTGCCGGAGTTCTAGGAAGTAAAGGGAGATGGATTAATGTGCCCTTAGTATAAGTGGCCACTGTGAGAAGAATGAGGATGAAAAGAAATATAATATACCCAATATAAGGTATGCAATGACAAAAATGATGGCAATTGTCTTTATGTATCTGTTTGTAGATTGTCATTAGTAAACATTTTCTAAAGGTGCCTTTTTGTCATTTTTAAGAGGAAGGTAAAGTTTCCTCTTTAATCCAGCTGAGGGCCACACACGCAATGAGGGAGAGGGCTGCTTGAAGCCCCCCCAAATGGCAGTTTGACATGACTTCTTTTATCATGTGTTTTTGTATATCTTTCGTTGTACATGGCCAAATTTTCACTAATAAATTAAGTGACAACTACACCCAAAAAACTAACATTCAGTTTTGTGGTATTACCGCCGGGTATTATAAGCGCTTCAGATTCCCAACAGAATTAGCAGTTTGTAATATGGGGGTGTATTTGGGGCATTGGTGTTAATAAAGTATATTATATTTTATTTAGCTCCCGTTCTGAGATTCATGTTTGGGGAAATAAATAAAATGAGATTCCTTTGTAAAATAACATTACTTGATGCAGATGGTTTTCCAGTCTAGTGAGTGAAAGATCTTAAACTACTCCTAACGCTGCTGTTAGATTATTTAAATTGAAATGCTTAATGCTTAGAATGGAACTAGTGGGGGAGGAAATTCCTGTAAACTAGAGTGGACTCCCTGCTATTGCCGCGTCTGCTGCAACCTGATATTGGATTATTTTGATGAGCTCAGCTGTAAAGCTGCTTCCTTCCCATACCGCAAGCTACACGGTTACTTCACTTTCGAAAGTGCATAATATATATATATTTTTTTTACATTTAGTGACGGAAGATGAAAATAACCGCTGTTCTTATGTTTTAATGAACAATGTGTTCCTGTAACAACCACCTTTTTGTTGGTTTTGTTTTTTTTCTTTATAGCATGTTACACTTGTTACACATTGCATTGAAGGCTTTATAGCTAACTGACTTAGCGGAAACCATCCTCAAATAATATGCTTTTCAGCTCAATACACACCTTGTATTCTGTGGGACTAGAAGATATTCTTTTTCTCTGGAAAGCTATTCTTCATATTGCTGTAGTACCGTATTACTGTGTTGCATGTTATTGCAATTGTAGGTGCTTTGTTAGCAACAAACCTGATATAATAAGCCTTTTAAAGGACACTTAAAGTAGAACCATGGCTTCCAATTAATTATAAATGCATCTGCACTGTTCTCTTAAGCTGGCAATGCACTAGTAGATTTCCAATTGAAAGATCTTTCTTTACCACGTAATACTGCCATCAGAGACTTGACACATGTCGAACGAAATGTTTTGTTTTATTTTAACATTTGATTTTGGAATGAAGGGAGTTTCCTAACAAAAACCACATTCACTGTTAGAATGTTGTGTGTTCGAGAGAAATTTTCCATCCTGCTCCTTTTTTTTGGATGTTTTTTCTTTGTTTGGTCGAAATCGATGATCGTTTTGACCCCATGAACTAATATGAAAGTACTTTTGAAAATCTAGTGTATGGCGACCTTTTTAGTCTCGCAGCAAAAGCACAAAAATACATGCTGATCCTGCCAGTAAGGTCTATCTAATGCAGCTTCCTGTGATGGTGTGGCATTGCTGCTGCACTGTGTCCGAATTCAGAGCAGAGTTGTCCCTGTTATGTAGACGGTGCCTGCTTATGCTACAGTGGGATGAGAAGATGTTGCAGCGGTGTGGCTATTTGCTGTAACTTGAAAAGTAACACCTGGTCATACCTGTTCTGTCTACTGCTTTCTGTACTTGCAGCACTGTCTCTGTTGCTGAAACCCTCCCACTGTGAATTGTAGCGTCCATAGTTTTTGGATTTAGATGTGCTTTAAAGATCAACATCAATAAAGGTGAAGTTCTGTAAACTGGATGTAGTCTGCGGAATCTGTACATAAAAAATGGAGGGTCAAGGACCAATATTGCCTAATGAGCTTCTTGCACATTATCTTTTCTCAAGCACCAACTTTTAACTGACCTGTGGAGGACTGACTGTCTCCATGTGACAGTGGCTCTTCTTTGTAGAGGAGTATAGCTATATACTTTCCTAATGTCAAACCTGCACCCGCTTCCTTTTTATAAAAGGTGATCTGATAACTGGTGAACTAACATGGTCGAAGGAATATTCAACCGGCTGTAGGTAAGAATATAGACAATGAATGAAGTAGCTAGGAGATCCTTGCGCCCCAGTTTCTCGAGTACGGTTTCCACTTGAGGCCTTCAAATAACTGATCAGCAGAGGAGTGACCTCACCAATTGTCACTACAGTGCTGAGGAATACTCTCCTGAGAATAGCGGCCATCAGAGCGACAAGCGGGTGGGATAAACTTTATTTATCTCATACTTCCGATATCCAGGTGTTTTTTTTTTTTTGGTGTACTTCTTGGCCACGATTAACTATACTGTATTTCTTATAAGACCCCATCCCTTTTCTTGAGGTTAGGTCTAATTTAACCCCTTCGTGACTGACTACGTACAGTGTACGTCGCCAGCATCGGGGCTGTTTAAACAGACTCCCGGCGACTTTTGCCGCCGGGAGTCTGTTTAAATTTGTAGAGCCGACTGTCAGCTTTACAACAGAAGCGATCCTGGCGACTTACCTGTCGCCAGATCGCTTCTGCGTCCCGAAGAAGGGGCCGCCCCCCCCGCCGGACACCCCCTCCGTGCTTACCGGGCTCCGTTGCCCCTCCTACGGGTCCGGGACTGGCGATCTTGGTGTCCGCGGGGAGCTGGGGAGGAGGTCGACGAACTTCCGTTCATCGATCCCCTCCCCGTTCTATGGGACCGGGAGCGATGCAGATTGCATCACTTCCGGTCCCTGGGCTGTCAGTTCTGGGCTCCTGCAGCCCAGGTCTAAGCTATTGAAGTGCGATCTGCACTTCAATAGCTCATTTCTAGTGTAAAGGTGACACTGAGGGTCTTTTGGACCCCCAGCATCACCTT
>NW_017306690.1:1099107-1101991 GCF_000935625.1 Nanorana parkeri | reverse complement strand
CGTCGCCACGTAAACACGCGTCGGGTGCGCCTACGCATGAAAACGATGAACGCGCTACACATGTTGGGTATCGCCGCGCACGCCGGAGTGAGAGCAATAATTCTAGGGCCAGTATTTTGGGGTATCTCTAAATTGATGACCTGTGGGGGCTTTTAAAGCGTCTTTTGACTTTTTGGGGTACTGCAGTTGTTCGCCGTTTCACGGTCGCACGCAATTTGTAAACTGGGCATGTTGGGTATCGTTTTACTCGTTGTAACCTCATCTTTTATATTTCATTAAAAAAATGGGTAATTTGTTGTGTTTTGGGGCATTTAATTAAATTTTTGTCACTAAATTTTGGGGTTTAATAAGGAGTTGCGCTAATATTGCGCAACATAAAAAATTTTCAACTACCACCATTTAATTCTATAGGGTCTTTGCATTCAGAAAATATATAATGTTGGGGGGTTTTACGTCATTTTTAGGCCTAAAATGTGGAATATAACATGGGTGCAAAAAATGAAAAAAGGGCCTCAGTCATGAAGGGGTTAAAGACTTAATGGCAAGGAGTGCTGCTTTTAGGTTTTTGTGTGTATGAAATGTTACACAACATTATTTGTATTTTGTTACAAAAAAATTGTCTAGTTTTATCCCAGTGAATTTCTTTACTTTGTCACACAGAGAGAGAGAGAGTATTTATTATTTCAGGTGAAGACATATTTTGAGCTACTACTGTACAGTTTAGCTTTTGCTGTCGCCGTATGTCCCGGGTTCTGCAGCCCCTCCTGGGCATCATAGGACACCCATGGCAGGAATCGATGGGTAGATCCGCGAACGTCATCCCTATGAACAATGAACCTGGAAGCAACAAGCTTTTTGTCGTTTCAGACCTCTAATTCCTGCCGTCTGTGGCCAGAGATGAAGCTAATAAGCTTGATTGTGTTTGGCTTACTTTAACCTACTGATAGGGCTGTTTCAAATGGGATGTTCATTTTGGTTTCCTCAGCTAACTTGTTTTCAATTTTCTTTTCAATGGCAACACAACATAGGGAAATTTGGATTTTATGCTCCCACAAGTCTGTTCTGTGATGCTTGGAATTCAAAAGCGTTGACCAAGGGTAGTGTTGTGCTGTTACTACGGTCAATTATTTTGGCATACGTGTGATGGCCATCTAATGCTCTTTGAATGCAAAGTTTAGATAGGAATGTGTAAAATCATTGCCTCTGTGGGAAATATTAATAGTGTCCTTTTTTTACGACTGCATCTTTTGGAATCTGGAAGCACATCCATGAGATATGAAACTTGACCTATCAATTTTATGATACGGTATGTCATTTTCTCTCCACACAGACCCTGCCTCCATTCTACCACGTTATTTATATGTTTGCCAGGCTGCGTGGCATCTCTTTTTGACCCAGAACAAAACCCAAGGCTGTTATCAGAATGCCATTTCTTCCTAGCTTCTGCCCCAATGAAATGCAGGCTTTCACATACCTAGTAATTGTAACCTAAATGCATCGCTCATTTGAGTAAATTCATGACAGGCAGTTACAGGTGTAACTGAAATGTATTTGGATTGGAAACGGGTACAATAATCCACGCAATGCATTAACTAGAGGCTCTATTAAGACAATGTATCATCGGAAAGATGAGGTTTAAATTTCATTTTGTTTAAATGGCTGTCCTGAGATGTAGTTTGAGGGTGGACATTGTTGATCTCCTTTTAAAAATTCTAGTTGGCTTTTTTCATGATTCCTTTAATCTTTTACTGACCTGTTCATGCCCTGACATTTGACAGTCATAAAATATGACATGTCCAGGGTATGGCCATTTAAATCAGTTGTTAAGGGTTGCTTTACAGTTGGCTGTAGAACTTTAAAGCATATGTCAATGCAAAATAATAACAAAAATACTATACAGGCATGTATACTTGTACTTGCCTGTGTACTTGCAGGGTCTTTGAAGGGACAGAAAAGAAAAACACTTGTTAATCTTACAAAAATGCACTCCTCTCCTGATGTGGAACTTAATTCCCCTCTCTTTGCACCCTTGCCTGTGCCATGCCTTCGGCCATCTTAATTGACCGGCAAAGAAAACATTGCGTTTTTGTATTTTATTTTTTTTGAGGTTTAGTTTCACTTTATCTTGTAGACAGATGGAACGCTGTATTTTTGTAAACAATCGAGTCTTGTCAGCCCTCCCAGTGCCTTTTTGCTCAACCATTCTCACTCAGATCGCTACAGGACAATCATTCTGGAGTCAAAGATAAGAATTAGGAGGGCTCCTCGAGATTACACAGGAAGTGTGGAGAGGACACATTGTGGCTCTGAATTTCTAAAAAGATGAACGGTTGTTTTTTTTGTGTGTTTTTTTGAGTATCAGCCAATATATCCCAAACCAGCTGAATTGGGGGATTGTTGATTTCTATTTGTGGGGACCTATACTCCTATGGGAACTTTGTGGAGCCTGTAGGAGGTTGTTAATAAGAGATCTAGAAGATGAGTGTTTCTAAAGCTATCACTTTAATTTTTCAGTACCCGGTGCTCCCGATTTTAGTACAGCTGGTTGCCTTTTGGGCAACCTTTTTATTTTAACATATCGTGTTGATCAGCCAACATGGAATTTAGGTACATTTGTTTACATGGATAATAGCAATGGCAGGAACTTTGAGTACTTAAAGCTTATCTAAACTGTTTCTTTTCCTACTTTTGGAGAGAGTGGTAAAGGGTTAGCAACCCTGTCAGCTTTTTATGGTTTCTGTGTCCCCCTCCCCCAGTCAATAAATCCCAGTGACAATGGTCAACAGGACTGAAAAATAGGATAACAGGGAAAAGTAAAACAAATTGTCAGTGGTCACCAAAACAGGATGGGGGGGGGGGGGGGGGAGAGGCGGGGGGTGTGTTG
>NW_017306690.1:1093601-1099089 GCF_000935625.1 Nanorana parkeri | reverse complement strand
AACAGCTGTGTGGGGAGGATTTCACTTTGGAGATATTCCCTCTTCTTTTTTTTTTTGTGTGTGTTTCGACAGTGAAGATAATTAAGGGAAACATTCACAGTGAGACATAGATGGTCTCCCTACCTGTTCCAGAACTATTTAACAAAAAATTAGGCTTTAGATACACTGTAAACTTGCATGCTTGTGTTTTTAGTCCTGGTTAACACCTAGCGTTTTGTAGCACCCTTTTTTGCGCCAAAAAAAGTAAAAAAATAATGCTCAAAACAGGCTCATACATTTCTATGGCCATGTTCATATCTGAGCCTTTTACCTCTTGTAGCAAAATTTCTGTTACTGGAAATTTAGCTTCTTTTTGGCAGATTAAAGGAGAACTATGGGCTATTAGGGCTTTTCCCCATAGTTCTCCTTAGGGTAACGGGAGGACACAAACTAGCATCCTCCCGTCACCCTAGGATCAGTATACCGCGAGCTACAGCTCGCAGTATACTGAGACAACGCAGTATACCGCGAGCATACTGAGACTCCGCAGCTGAAGCAGGTCCCGACAATTGTCTGGATCTGCCCAGCTGCGTGAGTGACAGCTGGCTCTGCCTATCTAGAGGCAGAGCCAGCTGTACCCACCCCCTCCCCCGTCTGTTCTGCCAGTCAGCGCTGACAGATGGGAGAGGGGAATCCAGCCCCTCCCCTGTCACGGCAGAGAGCCGTGACAGGATCGAGAAGTGAGCGAACATTTCTAAAGGGGTGTTTGTTGCATTTTTAAATATATGGGTAAAGGTCCACTGTAAATCACAGACCTGGAGTAATTATCCAATAACTTCAGATCTGCCTGTTTTATGAGATGGGCATTCTAGCCTGACAGCTTCTGTTTTTAGACTGAGGCTTGGTTCACACCTAGGCGGTTGAGCTGTTTTTAGGGCGTTTTATTTTTTTTTTGCGTGCTTTTGCTTTGAAAACTGCCCGGTTTTTAATGCATAGAGATGTCTATGGGACCAAAACCGCGCAACAACCACCCGAAATAGCTCCTTTACCTTTTTTGCACATCAGGTGATTTAGTCCGTGCAACACAAAGGTGTGAACTGCCTCCATTGACTTAAATGCCAGTTTGTGTTTTTTGCGGTGTGAGCCCAGGCCTGAGAGCTCCACGGTTGGATGCCTGTGTATATTGCTGTCAGCATGTTAATTTTAGGAAACACAGGACTTCTGCTGCTTGTCTGTAACACTTTGTTTTTATATTTTTTAGGAGATTTGGAGGTCAATAATATGTTTTGTATGCAACATATTGAGGGGAATTTATCAAAATCTGGAGCAGATGTGCATGGCAGCCAATCAAATTCTCTCTTCAGTTTGTTCAGTTAAGATTTTAAAATGAAGCAGCTACTCTTTCATTTTCAAATCTTAACTGAAGAGAGAAGCTGATTGGGAGAGACCGGGCCAAATTTGACCGGGTAATTTCATGTTCCCATATTACCTGAGAAAGTGAACTTACCCTTTTAATGCAAATTGTGAGTGTAGGTGAGTTCTGCCGCCTTGCTACCACAATAAGGCGGCTGCTCTATTTTATGCAAGTGATCTGAGCAGTTCACTTGTATAAAAACGAGCGACGGCTCCACGCTGTATATTTTAAATCTGCTTGTCCGAATGTATAAAAAAAAAAAAAAAACTACTCTCCTTGTGCCCAAAACTGCATGTCCCAGGCGTCGAGCAATAGGAATTCCACACCCCTGGGGCGGCTTCAGCAAATTTTTAAGGCTGTACAGTTCATGTGGTAAAGTTTGGAATTGCTTCGAGCACCTGATGTAAGAGGAAGTTACTGGCAGTTGATCCAGAAGTGTGCACTGGCAGGTTCTTTGATATCAATATACCTGCATTTGACTTCTGAACCTTTATCAGCAATCAGAGAGGAAATTTAGATTGACAGTTTCCAGAAGAGCTCCCAAGGAATAGCAGTAGAAGGCAAACGATTGTATGCTTGCATTGGAAACCTTGTTTTCATAGGTTGATTTTTAAAGCGGAACTTTACAGGAAAACAAAACTAAAATATGTAAATAACATGAAATGCTTGTGTATGTACTTACTTTTTGGAGCCTTTATTCCAGCAGAGGATCAGCAAGTGGTTTCAGGCTTGACCATTTCTGGAATCCAGCTATCTCTTATACCAGTGATGACTAACTTTAATGAGCCGATTGCCCAAAACCGCAGCTAATACAAGTGATCGGGCGTGTCTAGAGATGCCTGATCGCTTGGATGTAAAGCGATCGGCCGGGAAGCTACTCGTCCGGCGTCCTCTCGTCAGGGTCAGGTGATAGGACGTGTGGAATTTTCAAGCCTGTGTGTATATGTATATCTATCTATCTATCTAGATATATATCTATCTAGATATATTTATAGCTATAGATATATCTATAGCTATAGATATATCTATAGCTATAGATATATAGATTTTTATTTTTTACTTGATCACTTCTTCCTTTTTTTAATTTAATTTTTTTTTCTTTTCACTTTAGTGCTTTTCACACAGGGGCTACTAAGCCCCTGTATGATAGCATTTGGAGGTGACAGGTTCTCTTTGTGCAATCTGTCCCCTCCAATACAGGCACAGTATTGTATTGGATCTCCTGTGACGGCTGAGATCGGAAGGCTGTGAGTACAGCGTTCCTATCTGTGTTTACACGGAGCAGATCGGAGAACGGACGTTTTACTCTCCATCCTGAACTAATCTACCATGGTCCCCCAGAAGAGCGGGGGACCCTCAAAACTGTGGCCGGGAGGTAGGCTGGAAGAGAGGCAGTAGGGGGAAGACCATAGAGGGGGGCACGGACCTGTAGGCTGCTTACAAGTGATCTCCGTGGCATTGCTGAGATCACTTGCACTAAACGAGTAGCGGCTACCCCACTTCTACCCCACTTAATACAAATTCAACATCCCTGCCTAGGCTCGCATGCCACTAGAGGGGCCTCTGCGTGTCCTCTGTGGCATGTGTGCCATAGGTTCGCCACTGCTGTCCTATTCACTACTCCTGGTATTCTTGACATTGTGGAAATACTGCACTTTGCACTTCCCTATTATGGGGTGATATCTCAACCCCTCTCCCCACACCAGCACCACTTCTGTGTATGCATTTGTTGAACTACACATAGTGGGTGGGTGCCGGTAAGTGGGACGAGGAGACCGGAAATGATTCTAATATGGCACCAACTTAATTGGCTGTGATATTTATTACATTTTGGATTTTATCATCTTTCTTTACTTTTAAGGCTTAGTTCAGCTTTGTTATTCATTTATATATTAATTTATATATCCATGTAATCGTCATTGCAAATTTTCCAAAGCTTTTGTACATCAGTGTTTGGGGCAATTAGGTGTCTATCTACCTGCATTTTTCTTCACTGTATGGGCTCCCGTGCTGGCATTGAGGGCTGTTGCTAATTTGCTTTTTTGTTCTGAGATTTTGCGGAGCTTGTAACTTTTCTGCCTTTCTCTCTATATATCAAGAAGGTTTAACTGCCTGTATATAGCATAGGAATTCTCCTTACTGGCAGCATTTATAAATGTCAGTAAAACAATACCACGGCTGTGACTGATGAGTTAGGACTTTCTCTCCAGGCAACGCTTGGTTTGCTTTCACCTTAACTTGCACTTCCAGGCAACAATTTTATTTTTAATACCGTATTTTTCTATAAATCCTGGATGAATGCCTCTACAGTAAGTGACTTCAGCTAAGGTTGAGCCTTAAAACTTGTGCATGACTCGAAGTTCCTCCCTACTGCTTTAAAAGTAAATCTCATAATTCTTAGTTGTGTGAACTTGTGTGGCTGGTTTGAGGGAATGTTAAAGCTATATTCACTGAAGCCATTCTCGCCTAAACAGTTCTATTTCTTGAATAAAGCTGTATACAAATGCACAGGGCTTGAAAAATCCTCTCTTTTGTGACGGGTGGACGCCGGACTCGGACGAGCAGCTCACCGTCCGTTGTAATCGGCTGGCTGGGAGCTTTACATTCAACCGATCGGGCTTCTCTAGAGACACCCCATCACTTGTATTAGCTGCGGTTATTTAAGGAGAACTATGGGGTTAGGGCTTTTCCCCATAGTTCTCCTAAGGGTAACGGGAGGAAGGACACAAACTAGCGTCCTCCCATCACCCAAAGCTCATTATACCGCGAGCTACAGCTCGCAGTATACTGAGACGCCGCAGCCGGAACAGATCCCGACAATTATGTCTGGATCCACCCAGCTGCGTGACAGCTGGCTCTGCCTATCTAGAGGCAGAGCCAGCTGTACCTGCCCCCTCCCCGTCCGTTCCGCCAATCAGCGCTAGAGGATTGGACAGGGGAGGGGGAATCCATTCCCTCCCCTGTCGCGGCTCTCTGCCGGCACAGGATGGAGAAGTGAGCGAGCGCCTGTATGTGTTAGCTCACTTCCCGATCTACTAAGCGGACCTGTGACAGTTTCATTGTCACAGGTCGGCTCAGATTATGAGGCTGAGTGAAAATCATTCGCCTCATAATTCTCCTTTTTTTAAGTCTTGACATGTTTGGTGTCTATTTACCCGACGTGACCCTGTTTTTTATATTTTACCAAAAATATGGGTAGAAATGTTTTTTTAACATAACGTACGGAAAACATTTTTTTTTTTTTGTTTCTCAAAATTTGCGGTGCTTTTTTCGTTGTATAGTAAAAAATAAAACCCCTCCAGTGGTGATTACCTCAAACAAAACTCCTGTGTCCCTAAAAAAAATGTTAACGTAAATTGCAAGGCTATAGTCTGGTCATGCTGACTGGTGACCTTTTTGACTGACTGGAGAGACGACCTAAAATTTGTCAAGCCCTGCAAATACAGCTTGCTTTGGATCACTTGCTTAAGTTGAGATCTTTACATGCAAAATGACAATTAAACCCGGCAAGCCTTCTTTTCTGGCTGAAGCAGGAGTTCATTGTAGATGGCTTAAAATAGGACCATAAACAACTATTAGCACTGCCTAAAGGGTAACACATGAGCTGAATCATTTCAAGTTGGAGATGTTGGTCACCATGCTAAAGGATTCCCAAAGACGTGAGTTCTCAACCTGGATGTTGTCAGCCGGATCTGTTGGCAACCTTTTTATATCTGAGCACGATTAGTTGGGTCAGTTATTAAACCTGTCTCAATTGCTGTGCTTTCCAGTGATGAGCGACACAGACTGTCAACATCGCATCTATTTCTCCCACTGCGCTATTTACGAAGACACAAATGCACAGCCCAGCTGAATATTTGTTTAGAGGTGTACTAAATGGCATTGGTGTAGTGGTATCCAGTGTGCCTAATGGATGTCTTGTCATTCAGTTTTGAGAGCCTTTTCTGTGATCAGTAACATGTTTCATGTTCCTTTTAATGAGAACGTGAGGACAGAAATAATGGCACTGTATGTCTTTGCTGAACATTAACATTTCATATTCTTGAACCCCTTTTCATACTATTTTTAAACCTTATTTTTAATATCCTCATGGGT
>NW_017306690.1:1085748-1093555 GCF_000935625.1 Nanorana parkeri | reverse complement strand
GATTACAGCTGAGATGGGAAAGCTGTGAGTACAGCTCTCCTGTCTTAATGTTCACATGGACCGACATTCTCCACTCTGCTCCCTGCTCTCCATCCTGAACCACTTTGCCATGGTCCAGGGTCCCCCAGAAGAGCGGGGGACCCCAGAAACCATGGTGGGGAGAAGGCCGGCAGGGGGGTGGGGGGACTGACCTGCAGGCTGCATACAAGTGATCTCCGAGATGAAAAAGTAAAAAATATCAATAAAAAGTAGAGAAAAAATAATGTTTAAATGCTTGTTTATGTGCGTTTCCCTACTTTGCCTAAGGCAGTGATACTGAACGTTTTAAAAATCCCATTGCCCAAACTAAAACCCAATACCAAACTTTTGAGTTTTGGCACTTTGAGATTGATTTTGTGTTGCAGTTTGAGCACTCCGCCTTAAAAACATTAGCCATCACTGACTTGGGGCATTCTAAAATATTTTGAAGTATCTTTGGGGGGGTGGGAGGGGGGGAGAGGAGGGAGTGATGAGAGGTCTTGAGTTTGCAATAGACATAGTTTTTTACTTGAAGACCAAAAAGCTCAATTTTAGTCTCATCGGACCAGAGTACCTTCCATATGTTTGGCGAGTCTCCCATTTGCTTTATGGCGTATAGCAAACATGTTTTGTTTTTTCTTCTGTAAGCAATGGCTTTTTTCTGGCCACTCTTCCATGAAGGCCAGCTCTGTGGAATGTACGGCTTACAGTGGTCCTATGGGCAGATACTCCAATCTCCGTTGTGGTGCTTTGCAGCTCCCTCAGGGTTATCTTTGGTCTCAGTTATCTCTCTGATGCCCTTGTCTGGTCTGTGAGTTTTGGTGGGCGGCCCTCGCTTGGCAGGTTTGTTGTGGTGCCATTTATTATTTGCATCTTTTTAATAATGGTTTTAATGGTGCTCCGTTGGATGTTCAAATTTTTGGATATATATATTTTTATAACCCAACCGTGATCTGTACTGCTCCACAACTTTGTCTCTGACCTGTTTGGAGAGCTCCTTGGTGTTGATGGTGCCCTGTGCTCAGTGATGTGGCAGATTCTGGGACCTTTCAGAACAAGTGTGCATATAAACTGAGATCATGTGATCCTACACGAGATCTGGTTTAATTCACAGGGTGAATACATATACACGCTCCACTTTTCTGTTTGTTTTTTTGTTTTGTTTTGTTTTTATATTTATTTATTGTTTAAATTTTTTAAGCGCTGCAACCAACTAATCGATTTAATCCACAATCGATAATGGGAATAGTTGTCAACTCATCGATTAGCTGGTTGGATCCCCTGGCTCTCTCCTCCACGCTGGGAGGAGGGCCCAGCAAGCAGTGGGCGGGCGCAATAGCCAGCCTGCTATTGCAATTTGAAATAGCTGTATTTACATTCAGCTGCCATCTGCAGAATCCTGCCACTGGCAGCTGTCATTCCCTGGCTGAAGCTATTCAAGCGCCATGTGCTTACAATACAATTTAAATTTTTTTTTTTATAAAAGGTGGGAAAGTAACTTTTCGTTTTGACCTTACAAATTCTGCTGTGGGAGGTGCGTTGCAGTGCCAACGGCACCCCTAACATGTCTCCCACCCACAGTGTGATCTCCCTCGCTGGAACACAGTGCTATTGGGGAAAAATTGTGCATGCAGTTTTATTCTGAAGTAAACTTCGTAACACTGCTTTTGTGTATTTTATTTTAAATTTGAGGATGGTATTTTAATTAGTTTTTTTTTTAGATGCGATTGAAAAAATTATTGGCCAACTAATCAATAATGAAAATCATTAGTTGCAGCCCTAATTTTTTTTAAAGTTTTCTCGATTTCGCTTTACCATTTTGGACTATTTTGTTTGTCTATTACATGTAATCCAAATAAAAATCCATTTCAATTCCAGATGGTAAAAAAATAGGAAAAAATGCCAAGGGAGATGTATACTTTTGCAAGCCACTGTATACAATGTACTGACCATTTCTTTTTCTGCATTTCAGTCAGAGTAGTACAGCTAGTTCTAGACCTTGACCACTAGACTTTGGCCATCAGCGTAAGAGCAATTTTCCACTGGCCATCTGTGTAAGGCTGACTCTAGTGTACGAGGATTGTACCGTTACTACCTGTCCTTCCTTTTGACAATATCCATTGCATGATTATTACTGATAGTAATTTAATGTTGAAGAGGGGGCGTTGAAAAATGATCCAAAATTGTTGCAAGATTTCTTCAGCGGTAACAAAAAGTTAGGAAGGCTGGTATAGATTCTTCCAGGGGTATTGTGGAGGGGGATGGGGGGTGCTACAAGAGTACTTTTTTTTTTTTTCTTTTCAGTGATCAGCATGATCACGTTTTGCTGTTGGAAAACCTGGCGTTGGCTTATAATGGGCTAAACATTAACATTCTAACAAGTTTTCTAACCTTTGCAGTCTGTGTTTCCTCATAACCAGGTTTATTTTTTTTTCTGTAATCGGTTTCTAGAAATGGTTAGTAACTAAATTGTTCCCTTTTGATAATGCCGAAAAAAACATCTTTCTGTCCATTGTAGTAAAATATCTGTTAAAACTTTGATCAAGGAAAGATTTGCTTTATAACAGTGTAGCTTACAGTTGACTTTGAGATATAAAAAAGAAAGAGATAAAATATTTGATGCTTCAGTTCTGCCAGTCTTGTTCCCAGCGGGGAAGGGGGAATCATGTTCTCAGCTGCGCCCTTTGTCTGGAAGTGTTTACAGAGGAGGGAAAAAAAGAATTTAGCAGTCATGTTCAAAACTGAAAAAAATCTGTGAATGCATCCAGCTTTATTTGCTTTATTTTCACTTGACTTCTTTTCCTACCTGTGCTTTCATTGAGCTAAGCATACATTTTTTACATTAGGTTGACAGAATGAGCTTCTAAGCAGACATGTCTTCTTGTATCAAATATGGCTAAGGAATGCAATGTTAACATGTTCTGTTGCACCAGTCTAAACTGTTTTTGTCCCATCTGCTTCTGCCTTTAACTATTGGTGGACAACTGTCCTTCATCTTCATTTTCCTCCTCTTCCAACTGCTGCACATTGCTGCATAGTAAAGTGTTTTGCTACCTGTGACACAAAATCCTAAGCTGAACCAAGCAACTAGTATATTTGTGTATTTATACATTGTGTATCTATATGTGTGAGAGAGATATTGATATATAGATATTGCACATTTTTCTTTTCTGTTCTTGTGACATTTCTGTAGGTGCACGGAGCTTCGGGTTTAAGCCGCCATCTCGTACGCCAGTCGGCCACGCCCCCCGACATTTTCTTTTTAAGATGTTTGTAAGTTGAACACCATCATTTAATGGGTTTGGGGTAACAGTTCTCTAGTTCTGGATGCCACTGGATGGTCCGCATCAGTCCCCTCCCTAATTCCCCTTGCAAACTTGCCAGGTAAACAAGTATTCTGACAACCCTCAGCTGTTAGAATACCCTAACACTCACTGTTTGACAATATTTGGAAATATTGACTTGAGTTGAATACATTTGTGCCCACAAGGCCACCCTCAGCTCGAACTTTTGTGAGTCAGCAGGACTTAGCTGAAAATCAAGGAGTGTATGGGCAGCTTTATTACATAAGTCGCCTGACCTCTAAGTGACAGATGGCTGTGTTTTCACTTCAATCTAGCTTCCCCAACGGCTTCTAGTGCTCTAGGTGATTACCTGTGCCTAGAAATAGCCCTGAGGGCCCCGTTGCACCATATCCAGTGCGTCTTGGTGCAGTTCGTACCTGGAACGCAGTGGATTGCATACATGAAGCTGGGCCTCGTTCTGGGGCGAGAGGGGGCGTGTCGGTGCCATTCATGTCAATGGCACGGCAAATGCCCACAGTGCAATCGACTGCACCGGAACGTGAGGTACGGGAGTGCCCTCCGTTCCAGTGCAGTGCGATCTGAAAAGATAGTGCATGCAGCATTTTTTCAGATCGCACTACACTGGATCCGAGGGCACTCCCGTACCTTGCGTTCCAGTGTGGTTAATCGCACTGTGGGCGTGTCTGCGGTGCCATTGACATGAATGGCACTGACGCGACCTGGCTTCATGTATGCAATCATGTGTTCAGGGTGTGAACTGCACTAGATATGGTGTGGCTGGGCCCTGAATGTTATTTCCTAAGAGCCAAATATTAAACTCCCTTTTTTTTTTTTTTTTTTATCCTTTTGCAAATTGATCTGGCAAAGAGGAACAAAATTAACCTATTTTTATGGTTCCTTAGGAGTTTTTTTTTTTTATGTAAAATGTCACTGTTCTGACCCATGCATTGCATGTTTTCCACACTTCATTTGAACTGCCAGAGTGCATCAGTAAAACGGAACACCTTGGTAGCACAGTGCACCAGTCTGTGAAGCCTGTCATTTCTTGCCCATGGTTCTAATGTTTGTGCTCTCCGGATCAGTTTGGTCCCAGGCATGGGGGAGAGCTCAGTTGAGGTTTAGTGACTGTGAAGGGTTCTTAGTAACAGTCTAAAAGAACACTGACCTCTTTTCTACCTGTGAAGTGAACTAGAAATTTTTCTCAGCAGAGATTTGCTTTGTTACCCAAAATACCCCAGCCTGTATTGCATGCTGCCTGGTATGGTTGCTATACATTTGATGCCATTTTTTGTTTTACATACCAATTTAAGTAATTATTCTAAGTATTGGTACTTGGATTGTGTTTTTTTAAATCTTTTTACAGACTTGCCAAAGTTTAATGATGGGGAAAAATATCTGTGTGGAACGGAATACTTGATAGTGAAGCCAAACAGATAGGTGGAGAATATTGAGGATTGGAATGTGTTTTGGAATCTTCTGCTAAATACAGTGCTTTGCATATGTATTTATTCCCTTGGACTTCAACTTTTTGTAGTGGCTCATAATGTTAGATGACAAAAAAAATGAAAACCTATTTGCTACAAAAATTATCAATACAAATGATAGTTGTCATTGACAATCCAATATAAGCATTCCTGAAATATGCTTTCATGTTAAGTGCTGCCTTTTGGCTGGCCATCTCTCGACAACTTCCAGGATTCCCTGCATGCTTTCTGATTTTCTCCTTTGGTTTACTTCTCCTCTCCTTCTCCTTTTTGGTTTACTTCTCCTCTCTCCTCATTTGGTTTACTTCTCCTCTCTCCTTCTCCTTTTTGGTTTACTTCTCCTCTCTCCTTCTCCTTTGGTTTACTTCTCCTCTCTCCTCCTTTTGGTTTACTTCTCCTCTCTCCTCCTTTGGTTTACTTCTCCTCTCTCCTCCTTTGGTTTACTTCTCCTCTCTCCTCCTTTGGTTTACTTCTCCTCTCTCCTTCTCCTCCTTTGGTTTACTTCTCCTCTCTCCTTCTCCTCCTTTGGTTTACTTCTCCTCTCTCCTTCTCCTCCTTTTTTTTAAATTGATCTGGCAAAGAGGAACAAAATTAACCTATTTTTATGGTTCCTTAGGAGTTTTTTTTTTTTATGTAAAATGTCACTGTTCTGACCCATGCATTGCATGTTTTCCACACTTCATTTGAACTGCCAGAGTGCATCAGTAAAACGGAACACCTTGGTAGCACAGTGCACCAGTCTGTGAAGCCTGTCATTTCTTGCCCATGGTTCTAATGTTTGTGCTCTCCGGATCAGTTTGGTCCCAGGCATGGGGGAGAGCTCAGTTGAGGTTTAGTGACTGTGAAGGGTTCTTAGTAACAGTCTAAAAGAACACTGACCTCTTTTCTACCTGTGAAGTGAACTAGAAATTTTTCTCAGCAGAGATTTGCTTTGTTACCCAAAATACCCCAGCCTGTATTGCATGCTGCCTGGTATGGTTGCTATACATTTGATGCCATTTTTTGTTTTACATACCAATTTAAGTAATTATTCTAAGTATTGGTACTTGGATTGTGTTTTTTTAAATCTTTTTACAGACTTGCCAAAGTTTAATGATGGGGAAAAATATCTGTGTGGAACGGAATACTTGATAGTGAAGCCAAACAGATAGGTGGAGAATATTGAGGATTGGAATGTGTTTTGGAATCTTCTGCTAAATACAGTGCTTTGCATATGTATTTATTCCCTTGGACTTCAACTTTTTGTAGTGGCTCATAATGTTAGATGACAAAAAAAATGAAAACCTATTTGCTACAAAAATTATCAATACAAATGATAGTTGTCATTGACAATCCAATATAAGCATTCCTGAAATATGCTTTCATGTTAAGTGCTGCCTTTTGGCTGGCCATCTCTCGACAACTTCCAGGATTCCCTGCATGCTTTCTGATTTTCTCCTTTGGTTTACTTCTCCTCTCCTTCTCCTTTTTGGTTTACTTCTCCTCTCTCCTCATTTGGTTTACTTCTCCTCTCTCCTTCTCCTTTTTGGTTTACTTCTCCTCTCTCCTTCTCCTTTGGTTTACTTCTCCTCTCTCCTCCTTTTGGTTTACTTCTCCTCTCTCCTCCTTTGGTTTACTTCTCCTCTCTCCTTCTCCTCCTTTGGTTTACTTCTCCTCTCTCCTTCTCCTCCTTTGGTTTACTTCTCCTCTCTCCTTCTCCTCCTTTTGGTTTACTTCTCCTCTCTCCTTCTCCTCCTTTTGGTTTACTTCTCCTCTCTCCTTCTCCTCCTTTGGTTTACTTCTCCTCTCTCCTTCTCCTCCTTTGGTTTACTTCTCCTCTCTCCTTCTCCTCCTTTGGTTTACTTCTCCTCTCTCCTCCTTTTTGGTTTGCTTCTCCTCTCTCCTTCTCCTTTTTTGGTTTGCTTCTCCTCTCTGCTTCTCCTTTTTGGTTTGCTTCTCCTCTCTCCTTCTCCTTTTTGGTTTGCTTCTCCTCTCTCCTTCTCCTTTTTTGTTTCTCCTTCTCCTCCTTTGGTTTACTTCTCCTCTCTCCTCCTTTTTGGTTTGCTTCTCCTCTCTCCTTCTCCTTTTTTGGTTTTCTTCTCCTCTCTGCTTCTCCTTTTTGGTTTGCTTCTCCTCTCTCCTTCTCCTTTTTGGTTTGCTTCTCCTCTCTCCTTCTCCTTTTTGGTTTGCTTCTCCTCTCTCCTTCTCCTTTTTGGTTTGCTTCTCCTATCTCCTTCTCCTTTTTGGTTTGCTTCTCCTCTCTCCTTCTCCTTTTGGTTTGCTTCTCCTCTCTCCTCCTTTTGGTTTGATTTCAAAGTACTACATTTCCCATTGTACCTTGCTGCCTGCAAACAGTGATGTTACATCTGGTATGTTTCCTGTACTGACTTATCTCCTGAAACCCCTCCTCCATCAGAAGGTCCAGACGTGTAGTTGTAGTTCAGATAGCAGGCTCTGTGAAATGGGCGACAGAAGCATCATGCATATGCTTAAAGGAAGTAAATGTGTGCAATTCTAGGGCTGCAACTAACGATTATTTTAATAATCAATTAGTTGGACAATTTTTATTCTTTCAATTGATCAAATAAAAAAAAAATCTTTTTTTATTTGAAATAAAATATGCAAATTGAGTGTGAAAAACATAGTTTACCTCAGAATAAAAAAAACTGCATGCACATTGTTTGCAATCGCACTGCACTGGAATGCACAGCATTGCGGTACCACACGTTCCAGTGCGGGCGATATCACTGCAGGTGGGAGGAGTGTTTGGGGTGCCATTGAAATGATTGGTGCCACAATGCACATCCCACAGCAGAATTTTTCAGGCCCAAACTTTTCCCATCTTTTTTTAATAATTGTATGTATTATATTAGACATTATAATTAGTTTAATGGATTCAAAATATTATGAATTGTAAAACTCCAATATAATAAAATAAGCAAACTTTTTTTTTTTAAATAACACAACAAGTGTGGACAAAAATACAGTTATATATAGTGTCTGTAATATATATATATATAT
>NW_017306690.1:1061285-1085133 GCF_000935625.1 Nanorana parkeri | reverse complement strand
TCAGGCCCAAACTTTTAAAACTGTCCTTTTTTTTTTTTTTATTTTTTTTTTTATTTTGTTAGACATTTTAACTAGTTTCATGGATTTAAAATCAACCAAACTTTTATTTAATTATTATTGCTACATGCTATTTTATTTTAATAATCATTATTTATTATTATTAGCTTATCTAAGTCTTCCAGTCATAAATGCTTTTGTATAGCATGTAGAAGTGTCAAAGCTTGTTTTGGACCTCTATTTCACTGATGTCAGTCAACATTAGTTTTCCATGAAATAAACAGACCAAACTTGGGAAAATTAATTGCTCACAGAAGCATGAGGTTGTTACCCATGTAATCGGTGCCATTTTATTAATATTAAACTTTACACACCACCCAGTAGCTTAGGTTCATGCTGAGACTTTAGGCATGAAGGTACAAACTACTCCGTGGTTTCTTGTGCAGAAGATCTGGGTAAAATATCAGTTATGTGCATAAGATTTAAATATTTAAACACAAGTTCTTCTGTTCAAGGTATTCAGAATAATACATACTCAGGGAAAAGCAAAACACTTGTACTGGCAAGAAGCTTCCTTATGAAATGAAATTGCATTGTGGCACTAAAACTTTGAAAACAGTGTATATTGCTTAGTTTGCATAATTTGTATGCAAATCCAGAGTAAAAGTGAGTGAAAATGAATCAAAGTGAAGCTGATGGCTGACTGGGAAATGACTTTGAAGAGATGAGCCATGGAGATAAATTCCTGTGCCTAAAACGGTTTAGTTTTTTGGGTTTTTTTTTTTTCTTTTTCTTTCTCCCCTTCAAATAAAAAGTTTAATGACGACAATAATGTTGGCTGCCAATCAACAATGGGAAGCTAAATTGTCCTATTTTGGGAAGCTAAATTGTCCTATTTTATCAGTAACCAGGGAAGACCTGTCTGCAGATTGGTTCTCTCTAGAAAGCTTTTAGATTACCTGAAACAAATCACGCTACAAGTGAGACTTCAATTGCCTCACATCCATTTTAAGTACTGTACATGGAGTCATAAATGTCAGCTGTCCCATGGGAAGGCCAACAAGCGTATCTTCACTTGCTCCATATACTTAAAGCAGTATTCCATAAACTTGGCTAAATTCCTGTAAGTTACCATGCCTCACTGCGCAGCCAGTTAGCTGTCTGTGGTTGTGTGATTTGTCAACCTCCAGCCTTCTCTTTGGACAATAGATCATCATCATCTCTGTCCAGTCAGCGGTAAAGTAACCGTCAATGTTTTAGTAATTATCTGGTAATAGTGCTGGTAATAGTGTGGATTGCAAGACTGGCTGAGGAGAATAACCCATCATTCAGAAAGTTAGTGTATGTAAACCCCCAACAATTAACTTCTGTTATTTTGATCCCTTTTGGTCTGTTTAAATATACCACGGAAAGTTTTATCTGTTTTAATACGTGGTGATCTTGTCAGAAATTCAGCGCTGCTCTGTGTTCTCTGCATACTTCTGATATCTTAAGTAAGCTGTTCATCCCTCCTCGTTCTCATTATTTAACTACAGAAGGTTTGCCCATCATTTTGTAGAGATTTGAGAGTGGGCGGCTTAAGTAGTTTAGCAAAAGGCGTTGGGCATAGCTTGCAACACTCAGGGACTTTTCACACCATCCAATGTGTTCAGGGAACAGTTCCATGCCATGAATGCACTGGATTGCATAAAAAAGGCTCTCAGCGTTTTGGGCAGGGAGGGGGCGCGGTGGTTGCCATTTATGTCAATGGCACCGTAGACACACCTCATGCCTGCAGGGCGATGACACCCGCCAGAATGTGCGGGAAGTATATTTCAGACAGAGTAATGCTGAGGTGTGTGGTGGTCTATGTTTTTTTGTAATTGCATAAAACATGAGTGTGAATTGTAGAGATGTACAGCATGTTTGTTTTTACAATGTTGCCTTAATATTTCCTTTACCATGGATTTTAAAATGTGTATGTAGCAGTTTGGGGTTCTTGTCACTTGAGAAAGTGTTTTTACAAACTATTGTAAATTAAAGGACTACTATGGGATGAATTAAATAAACTCTAAACAATAGTTAGAGCCAATGTGTGACACTAAAGCTCTCACATGTCAGCTCTATAGATCGGGAACTGAGCGATCACAAACCGCTGATTGCTCAGTTCACGATCTGCCTGCAAAGAGCGGTGGCTCAGTCACAACCCCCCCTTCGTCCCTGAAGCCCCGATTGGAAGGATGGACGGGGGAAGGCATGGGCACAGCTGGCTCTGGAGAGGCAGAGCCAGCTGTCAATCGGGTAGTGGGGTGCATCTTGACAGTATTGTCAGGATGCTTCCATGCTGCAGCAGCTGCAGGCTATGTGTTATCAGCACAAAACGGGCAATAGCCCGCTATATGCTGCGTTTTGGGTCACAGGCGCACATTAGGTAATGTCCTCCTGTGACCCTAAAGAGAACTATGGTAAAAAAAGTTTTGGCCATAGTTCTCTTTTAATAACCATACACACAACGTTTGCCTTTTTTCTTTTTGTTATAAAAATGTCACATATAAAACCGCATTTCAGTGCTTTTAAATATTATTTAAAAAAAAAATCAAAGATTAATTATTCAAAAAATGAAAATAACTTGGATCTGAAATCTCTTTTCCCCCCCCCCCCCCCATCATGCGTATGTGGTCTAAATTATAGTGGCATTGTTGGGTTCTCCCACAGCACATCTGACCTTTTTTTATTACCTCTGTGTGGTTACAATGAATGTGGTACAGCTGAAGTCTCACTTTTTACAGTGTGATTTTGTTTCTCGTACGATCGTGGGATTTCCCGCGATTCTCGTACGAGAATCGAGTAGTGTATGGGCACCTTTTTTTAGGCTTTTTTTTTGGGCGTTTCCATAAGCACATATATACAGAATGTTCTCATCTGTTTGCTGTTAAAATATGACCGTTTAGATTCCCATTGTTGATTGGCAGCCTTCGTTATTATCGGTACATTTTCAGCAGTAAATAGACCGCTTTATGCCAGCACAAAGCATACGTTTTCTCACATGGTAAAAGCAGCTTGTCCTGTGTTCCGTGACGGTAGAAATCTTGAGTTGCGACATTAAGTCCCATAATGCATAGCTTCAGTAACTCGCACGCTGGTGTAGTCAGTGAATGTTTTATTCCAGACAAAAAGCAAAGGTGTCTAGAGGCTCTTAAGTGGCATCTATCTGTGCAAACGTGATCTTTTAAGGAAAAAATGCAGCACAATGTAGAAAAACATATACTGTAATGCTACTTTTTGAGGAAGGATGGTCATTAAAAAGCTGCATTTCAGTATGATGATTACGTGTTCAAATTAAATACTGGGCAGAACTATGATTTATATGTTTGAAGTACATGAACCAGAATGTGTGTAACAGTGCAGTTGAACTGTCACTATTGGTTCTATAATACATTCTGTGGACCTCTTGCCCCTGGCATAAAGGGCTGTGCTGTTGCTTGTTGGTCTCCAACATGTACTCTTCTATCTTGTTCTTGCATTGGTCTGGCAGCTTTAGGCGTCACCCAATCTCACCTGCCGATTTATTACGCAGCTTCTTAGCCAATTGGTTATATTAGCTTGTGGTCCAGTCCAGTGGTTCCTCCTCATTACCCACCCTATTTCAAACCAGTCCAGCTCACAGGCTTTTGCCCAAGCAGTGCTTTTCCTAGCTAGTCTGAGCCCCTATTGGCTGTCAAAGCTGCAATTCCTGTTGCTGTTCAATGTACCAACCTTTTGCTCATTCCTTTCCTTTTGCTCACTCAAATCCTACTCCACCATCAGGAGCTCTGGTGAATACGGGCTGGCCCTTAGACTCCGCATCCTGGGGCATCATGCGCTACCTACTCTGCATCACAACAGTCTGCCGTTAGTGATGCACTCATTCATGTACCGTAAAAGGCCTGTAGGCTCTGAGCTGAAGGACCTTTCAGGAACCATTTTCTTTATAGCTGACATTGCCATCCCTAAGCCTTTCATCTTTCTTTGTGACCTCTGCTACCTTTCTTTGCAGACTTGTCTTGCTGTCTCCCCAATCACTTCTGCTTCCCTAATGCTTCTAACTCCTTTTCTCAATATTGCCCGGTCACTGCTCATAATGCTTAAGCTTGGCTGGCGTGTCTGGGTTAATACGATTTTTTTTTTTTTGACCCATATGCCTATAGTCCAACACCAGGGCAAACCAAATTGTTTGCATAGTTCAGAGAAACAAAATGTTCTGACCTCTCATATATTTGTTTGGCTTTTCCATTACCCTGAAGGAATGCACTTGCAAGTTAAAGCATCAGCTATTCCAGCATTTTAAAATCTAAAAGCAGGTATTTAGAAGTGAGAGAAACGTTTGGAAAAGTGACAGAAGAATACAGATGAAGAAAAACTGTCATGCATGAAAGATAAATGAATACACAGAGCCAGATCAGACCCCAAGGGACAAAAGATTAGAGGACATTAGAATCATTTAAGGGGAAGTTCTCAAAGGAACAAGTAGCTACAAGAAGATAAGGAAAAAACAACAGATGTCCTTCCTTGAGGACAAGGCTTTCTTAAGAAGTTCAGACCAGGAACTGAGAGCTTAACGGAAAACAGTACTGAAAGAAATATGAAGGCTTACTTAATTCTCAAAATGCTAGTGTCCTGGCTCACTGGATGTAATTTCTCCATAACCAGCATCTAACAAGCTTGCTGCCACTGAAGTCAGAGCTCCTGATTTGCATGCTTATTCCAGATCTTTGACTTAATATATTGATCCCATTGATTTCAGCATTTTCGTTAAGAGTAAAGTTATCGTTGCCTGCCTATATCTCCCCCACCCCCCTTTTTTAAAAGTGGGCCAATCATTAAAATTATACTTCATGTAACTCAATAGGGCACATTTGCATTATTAAACCTTTCTTTCCCCATAATAAAGTTTTAGTAACACAGTGCTTGTACACATATCATACATTTGGGTACAGAATAATACAGCATAGAAAGCATGCAATGTAGAGCACAAATTAAAAACCATGTTTGTGAAATCCGTGTCCGAGCAGCTCTTTGGGATAATGATGTGTAGCAGGGTGCTAGTAGCGCAATGCGGGGTGTCTATATTGAATACGTAACAATACTTAAAGAGAAATATGAGGTGAGTGAAAAGCACTCATCCTCCTAGTTCGAGCAGACGTGTGACCAATTAAACTGTCACATGTCGGCTCAATAGATCGGGAAGTTAGCGAAAACACATACCGTCGCTCGCTCACCGCTCGATCATCTCCCTGCGGAGAGCCATGACTGTCAGTCACGGCTCCCTGCAGGGATTCCCCCCCTTCTAGCTCTGATCCTCCAGCGCTGACTGAAGGAATGGATGGGGAAGAGGGCGGGCACAGCTGGCTCTGCCTCTAGATAGGCAGAGCCCGCTGTCATTCTCGCAGTTGGGTGGATCTTCACAGTAATGTCGGGATCCGTCCCGGCTGTGGCGGTCTCGGTATACCACGAGCTGTAGCTCGCGATATACAGAGCTTTGGGTCATGGGAGGACGCCAGTGACCCTTAAGAGAACTATTTGGAAAAACACTTCCACCATAGTTCTCTTTTCACTAGTCTCGACTGTAGGAGATCTTAGGTTGTGTTAACTATTCATGTCACCCCAATCCCTCTTGGGAGGTGGGGGGCATAATGATATCCAGGTCAAGCACTGGTGGTTCTGATGTGTTGACTTGAGAGAAGGTGTGGCAGAGGTGAGCAGGTCCTGGATAGGAATAGATTCTCGGGAAAGGCGGAGGTGACAATGCATCTGCTGCATCGAGAGAGGTAGTAGGGACAACCATCGAGTTTTTTTTGATGATTTGAGAGCAGTTTTGCTCCTCTCAGTGCGGTGGCTCAAAGAGGTAGTCGGCATCTTCTATGTGTATGCCGTCTTTTTGCATTATTAAAGTGACACTAAGCACAAGAGCTAAATCTTAAAAATCATTCAAGTACCCTAACTATTAACAAAAATGTATCTTATTTATGCATCACTCAGCTGTTGATCCTCAAATCATCTCTGAACTGGTGCTGACACTGTCCTTCCTTCTGGAGGGTCCTTGATATTTCACTGACTCCCCCGGCAGTAAAGTTAAAAAGTAAAGATATTTGAAAAAAATAATTGTATAAATTGTAAAAAGGTTAGAAAAAAAAAATAATTTTCGGTTTTTGGCCTGACCATTTTTTTTTTTTCTGGTTTAAAAATGTAATTTTGATAAACCTCTACTAAACATGATATTGTAGGCCATCACAGGAGTGACCTTGGAGCGGTGGCTACCTTACAACACACATGGGCACCATGGGGAACAAAACTAGCCAGCCTCCAAAAGGAAGGACAATGTCGGCACCAATTCAGAGATGATTTGAGGATCTACAGCCTCAGGATTTCACTCCTGAGTTTAGGGTCACTAAAGAAAATCTGTCACGTAGCTGATTCAGGGCAAAATAACATTCTCTTGATAGCTAACCCCCACCCGCTTACAACTGAATTTGCTCTGAATGGCCCCGTCGGTAGCCTCTCACCCGATGCACTTTAGTCTGAAAATTGAAGGAGCCAGGTGGAGAATTTTCACCTGATTGGTGACTGTATATGGAGGGACAATTGGACCTCCCCCCCTCCCCTTTTTTCCCCCCCAGGATGCATTGCTCACAGCTGAGTGGCTAGTCGCCAGACTCGCACTGTTACGTGAGGGAGACGGTCATTAGCCCTGTGTAAACTTCAATGCTGAGCATCATGGAGCTGATATAGGCTTAGGTTCAGTGCTTTAGCAGTAAAACAGAGCGGTAGGAAACTTAGGGAAGGTAAGTATGAGTCTGTGTCCCCAAGCTTCTGTTCAGGTTAAACGGGTTTTGCATTTCCGTACAAGTCGGTGAGAATGCAAATCCTGCTTTTAATTTGACCCTTGTAACTTCCATTTCAGCAAGAGTTGGCTTACTTTTGCAGTGTTAGGTTACACTGGTTGCCTGGTTTAATACATCCTATGTACTAATGGCATGGAGGCAAAGAACAGTGTGTGTATTGCAATAACCAATAGCAAATAGGCAGACATCCTTACGACTACAGCAAAGTAACGCTCTACATCAGGGGTGGCAAACACAAGGCCGCGGGCCGAATCCGGCCCGCTGGACCTTGTAATGTGGCCCGCACAGCAGCCACCTCATTTTGCCATGTCTCATGGCCCTATGTTAGCGGTGGCGAACCTATTCTGGTATCGTCCACAGGAGAACTTTATTGAGGACACCATGATTACTATTACTATGATAATAAAGAGTAGATACATAGTCCTATACAACCGGCCCTTTGAGGGTAACCATACTGCTGATGCGGCCCCCGATGAATTTGAGTTTGCCACCCCTGCTCTACATGGTTGCTATAGTTGCTACGTTTTGTGACGTAACAATGCTCAGTCTTCCCTGTCAGAAGCCTTTCTATTTACTAATCAGGGAAGGTTTATTCACAATGTTATGAATTCTACTGTCTGAAAACCAAGCTTTTCTTACATGCACATATTTTAGGTTATCATATCGATTCAAACGGCAATTAATAAAACGTGTCAAGCCTTGCGTGACTTACAAGGAATTCATATTTTTAAAGCCTATTCTTTGTGGTTGGTTTATAACGAAGTTAAATTTCATAATGCAGCCTAACTATAACTAGCACTTCTAGGAATTACATTATAGGGAACAAATAATGAATGAATTGAGAATATGGACCTAGGAATATACATCTTTTAATATTTGGGGGTTAATATACTGGTTTGGGGATAGCCCCGCTGCAAGGGTTAATAAAAAAAAAAATGTGTGTGGTAGCGGCAAAATTCGGCCATCTGAAGTGAAAAGTTGGGGGAAGTACTTGGCAGCCAAACGAGAAGCGGACTTAAGGTGCCAATACACCTGACCACAAAAAAATCTGCAGATAATTCTAAGAACGTAAAAGTGCAACAGATTGGCCCAGGTGGAGATTACTCCATCCACACAGTTAAGTGTAGATGGAGGAATCTGTTGCACCTTTTCCATCTGACCACAGAAAATCTGCAGATAATTGTAAGGTGTATGGCCAGCTTTAAAGGAGAACTATGAGGTGAGGGATTTTCACTCATCCTCATAGTTCTAGACGACCTGTGACAATCAAACTGTCACAGGTCGGCTCAGTAGATCGGGAATCCGGTCACTGCAGAGAGCCGTGACGGGAGTGACTGGATTCCCCCCTCCCCTGTCAGATCCTCCAGCGCTGACTGGCAGAATGGATGGGGGAGCGGGCGGGTACAGCTGGCTCTGCCTCTATATAGGCAGAGCCAGCTGTCACTCACGCAGCTGGGTGGATCCAGACATAATTGTCGGGATCCGTTTCAGCTGTGGCGTCTAAGTACTGCTCGCGGTATACTGAGCTTTGGGTGACTGGAGGACGCTAGTTACCCTTATTTAGTCAAGCAGCGCATAGACCTTTTTGATCCAAAAGACAAATTAAATTTAATCTGATTTTTAGTTCAGCTAAACAGAATGTGCTGAGATTTTCAAGCACACTTGATGTTTTTAACTTTTTCCATGAACATGTTCTCATCACGCAGCAGCAGCAATTAGACCATACTACAGTAAAGTGTCCTTTCAGTCCATATTGTTACATTTTACAACATTGCTAGAGAAGGCACATTAGTCTGTCTTAAAGCAGAACTCCAAAAGTTTGTTTTTATTTGTGTGGCAAAAGAGCCAAACCTTTTGTCAAGTATTGTTTCTTGTTTGGTGTCTGCGTTCCTTATGGGAAGGATCTTTTCTCTTTCTACTCCAGTTGCAAGGGTCACTAAAACAGGACGTGAGGGGAGATCTCAGAGTTGAAGACTCAGTGCTAAACATTTTAAATTGTTTACGCCTTCCAAAAGTTAGTGCAAGTGCTATGGCAGCTTGATCCATTGTCTCTTGCTTATTACTATTGGTACACATTTCTTCTAGTAATAATGCTTGAAAACAAACTGTATAGTAGTTTTTTGAGAAAGGAGCATCCACTGTGAAAATTGTCTAGAGACCCAAATGGATTTTTCAAAGCCAGCTAAAATATTCCATTGCAGTGCATGGATGTTAATTTGTAGTTTTAGGATATATCATTATGCCTTGTGAGCAAATTCTCCTTGGCACCTTGTTATCTTTAGCAAAGAATAGAATAAAAGTCGTTACTGGTGGTTCAGTGGGAGTTTAAAGTAGTAAAAGAATTTAAGCAGACGGTAATACCACCATCTTCCTTAGATTGTATATGTTAGAATATTTCATAATGCTGTACCATTAACCAATAGCATACTCGCGACCCACTTTTGAGAACCACTGCTCTAAACCATACTTTCTGAAGAAATGCTAAGTGAACAGAGGGTTGAACAGAGGGTGCCGCGACCCACGAGTTGAGAACCACTGCTCTAAACCATACTTTCTGAAGAAATGCTAAGTGATACCGCCTCTTGCTGGTTTTCTGGAAACCCAAAAATGGCCATGTGTTTCTCTTTACATGACTGTGTAGCATACACTGAGAAATTTTTGTTGAACATTTTCTGCCTGTTTTGTTTTTCAGGTCAATATGGAAACCCGTTGAACAATTACATTAGGCATTATGAAGGTTTAACTTATGACACAGACTCCTTACACCAAAAACACCAACGTGCCAAGAGAGCTATATCTCATGCGGATCAGTTTGTACACTTGGATTTTCATGCCCATGGCAGGTAAGAGCTGATGCTGTGTTTCAACGTAAAATTTGGGTTTCCTGTTTTTACTTAAATTTGGGATGTACTTTTTATAATAAGAATGTATTTAACAATAGAAAATGTATTTGGACTGTGAAAAAGCATTTGGGATACATGCTGCTCCTCAAATGTTAGTGCATAGAAGCATTATAATCATCAGTGGTCCTTAAAGTGGACCTTTCCCCATATCTTTAAAATAACAAAACACACCTTTTAGAAATGTTTTAGTAATGACATCTACAAACACATACTTCTAGATAATTGCAGGCTTTGTATTCTTTGAATTCCTTATTTCTCTTTTCTTCTCCAGTCTTCTGACAGTGGCCATGTTTACTAAGGGCAGATTACTAGCTCTATTACTTCCTGGATTTCTGGCACATGTGACTAGACATGTGACTAGGACATGTGACCATGCACATCATCTCGGGGAGGAAAATGCCTTTCCCTGAGATCTCATGAGATTTCCCAGCAGTGCTCTGCTGATGACCAAGGCAATCCCAGTGTGCATTGCGTTGGCAAACTGATGTCATTTGCACTTTCAAAGCAGGAAGTGAATGCTCTGCAAGTGTAAGTATTTGAAAATCACATCATTTTACACCTGACATGTCTGTTCTTACTAATCATGAAACATAGAGGGATGCATTGTTAGAATTGGATTTATGAGTGTAAAGGTCCACTTATTCAAAACCTGAAATTTCTTTCCCATTTGGGTTTAGAGCTCCCTTATTTTACCTCGTTAGTCTTTCAAAATCGGTCCCAAGGCAATTACTTCAGTTCTGTCTATATACATGTATAATTTTCCTGTGTGTATAGCAGCCATTTATTTTTACTTTTAAAATGAGTTTAATTTGCCTGTGAAGCTTTGATCGGTCTGCTTTATTTCGTAGTAGTTTGCAGTTTGTATATTGGCTAGTAACCGGTGTTCTTAAGATGAGAAATGCCTTATCTGTACTATAACCTATCACTTCCCATTCCTGGCTTAGAACAACCCTTCTGTTCTCTTCAGCTTGCTTATTTTATAAAGCCAGTATCGGTACAAGCAGCCTGAAGGGAGGTGTCGTTTGTAACATGCAAGAGGATTGTACATGAAATTGGACAAATCTAAGAGGTTTATTACAGTGCTTTAAATGACTTTATCAAATTACTTAGGAATGTGTTATCAAGTTAAAACACATGCGTGATGCTAACATAAGATAAAATACATTCTTTAAAGGAGAACTATGGGGTTAGGGCTTTTCCCCATAGTTCTCCTAAGGGTAACGGGAGGACACAAACTAGCGTCGTCCTGTCACCCAAAACTCAGTATACCGCGAGCTATAGCTCGCGGTATACTGAGATGCAGGAACGGATCCCGACAATTATGTCTGGATCCGCCCAGCTGCGTGAGTGACATCTGGCTCTGCCTATATAGAGGCAGAGCCAGCTGTACCCGCCCCGTCCGTTCCGCCAGTCAGCGCTGGAGGATCGGACGGGGGGGATCCCTGCAGGGAGCCGTGAGTGATACACGGCTCTCTGCGCGGATAGAACGAGAAGTGAGTGAGCGCCGTTATGTGTCCGCTCACTTCCCGATCTACTGAGCCGACCTGTGACAGTCTCATTGTCACAGGTCGGCTCGGATTATGAGGCTGAGGGAAAATCACTCATCTCATAGTTCTCCTTTAATGCAAGGCTGAACCAAATCCAAGGAGTGAGGTAGCCAATGCTCCTTAAAAATTACAGCTGGCGCCTAACTTTCAGGTTTTCTTTAGTTGTCAATGGAGCTGGCGTCTTAAAAAAAAACAATCCTGCTGGCTCCTGGATTGAACAGACTGGCTCCTGAATTCCATATCAATTTGCCCACCCCTACTCTAATGGAATGCTGAACAAAACAAATTGGTGTATGGCTAAAGCAGAGTATAGAAGTTTTGAATTTCAGTCGGTTCTTGATGAACCAGCCGAAATTTACTACGTGGGTGTCTCTTTCGGCACTTTTCTGCCTGACATCCCTCGGTCAGCCGGTTGGAAAATTCTTGACCAGCCAGAGCTGCTAGCTCCTTTTGGACATTCTGACAGCAGCCGTTGGCTTCTGTCAGAATTCAAAGGAAATGGCAGGGGATTCGTCCAACAGAGCTCGCAAGCGTTAATGGAAGAATCTGTTCTATATTTTTTTTTTTCTTCAGTCCGTGGGTTGAACAGAAAAAATTAAAATATATAACCATTTATACCCAGCTTTACCTAACTTGCATTTATAGTATGTGATGGTACTTGACAACAGCTGAAGTCCATTTTGGTTGGTTTGAAATTGGTGCTTCTGTACGTGTATATTTTTCTTTCTGTACTCATATTTTTCCTTTCAAGGCTAATAGCTTTCCATATGTATTCGAACCTTTAATTGATGTGCCCATTCTACAAAAAGAAGGATACGCCCTCTAAAATTTGTTCTCTAGAGACAGGGTGTGTACGTGCTTCAGACATGTTTCCCTCAGTTTGTCGTCTAAATGTATTCTGGCTGATCTTGGCAGCAAAAATGTCAAAACTTTGTTGATATTGTCATATGAATAATATGAATTCGATTTGTTTTATTCTGAAGCTGGCCATGCATTATGCAAATTTTGATGAGTTTTTGATGAACTGGCCGAAATGCGTGGCTCTGACAGCCTTCTGTCCAGCATCTTTTGATCAGAAAATAATGGACCGCTAACCGCAATGCTGAACGGGCAGTGTGCGCTTGCGCACACCGGCCCGCCCGGCTTTTATCTTACGAACATGCTACACACCCGCCGAAAATCGTACGATTCTCGGCGGGTTTTCGAACATGTTAATTTACTATATAATGAAAAAAGTACCGAAAATTTTTTTTTAAAAAAAAAAACTGTTTTCCCTAGGTTATGTTAGATAAGTCGTGCAACCTTACAGTAGTAGAGGTCGCACGGCTTCCACACACCTTCCGATAATCGTACGATCACGGGATTTCCGTGTGTGGGCACCTTAATCCTGATGTCTATTTAGAATGAACCCCCACGTTGTTGCATGTTACAGGCGTGCCGACTGTTTCTGCAGGGTGCTGTATGGAATTGGTGGATGGCACTATTATATAATCCTAGAAAATGAGGATCTTCATCAACACTCTGCTTTATGTGAACAAAGAGCAAAATTGTCAATATATTAACAGGAACCACAAGCCAATGTTTTAGGACCTTGCAGGGTCCTCTTCTATGGGAGTGATGCACTAATGTTAGACATAGAGCCTAAATGATACCAACAACCAAACAGATACAGACAAATACAAAGCCATTATGCCAGAAAGACCTCCTAGATCAGTAATGGCGAACCTATGGCTCGCATGCCACAGAGGGTATGCAGAGGATACACTGGTGGCATGCAAGCCTAGTATTTGGTTGTGGTGGGCCTCCAGTGTCCCACTGGTCTCCGCGTCCTATTACGTTTTTGAAGATGGCCGCCATCATTCACATCTTTAAACCTGGAAGGTGCCTGGATCCTATTTAATATATTGCAGAACTTGCAATATATTAAATGAAAATCCTCCCGTGGTGGTCCAGTTGAGGATTAGTATGATCCACATCTCTTGCTGATGCAGTCTATACTAATCGCTCGCTCACAGGAAGGAGCCATTAGTATGGTCTGCATCAGCCAGAGATGCAGATCACACTGATCCTCCACTGTACCTCCAGTATAATCCCAGAGTGCCTCGCTGGACCCCAGGGTTGCAGCCCCCTCCCTGCAAAACAGGTAAGCAGGAGAAGGAGCAATTTAATAACTTTTATGTGTATTATTGTGATGTGTCCTTTTTCTTCTTTTTTTTTTTTTTTTTTTTTTTTTTTTAGAAGTGTGTGTTTATGAATGTATGATTGTGTGTATGATTGATTATATGTTTGAATGTGCTTTACCCTATTTTGCCTAAGGTAGTGATGCTGAACGTTTTTTTAAACTCCAGTGCCCAAAGTAAAACGCAATACCAAACTTTATTTTCAGTGTTGGCACTTTGAAAGAATTGATTTTGCGTTGACTTTTGTCACAGGAGTCGGGCTGAACAGTGACTGCCGCCGAACAGCTGCAGTCATTATTTGGGTAAATGTATTTATTTTAAACACACAAGGAGATTCCCCAGAGGTATACTAGTAATCCATGCACTCAAAAGTCCCTTCCAGGAACATGTAGTGTAGGTCTGTAACCAAACATGTTGTATGTGTGTGACATGACAACGTTGTCATAATTTTAATAGGTTTTGGGATGTGGTGCAATACACACATGCGCTGATACTTTATTTTGTTTCAATATATTTGGTCTGAAGTAACTTCTTTGGTCGGCACACAATATAGTGGTTGCAGACTCTTCTCTTTTTTGTCTAAATGTATTTATTACCTGTGTGTATTGCAAAGACTATTCAAAACCGTTGCTTCTGGAAAATGAATGCATCAATCTGCCTTGAATCCTGCGAGGTCCGACCGTGTCGGCTCATGATTCTTGTTGCTTTATGTGAATGAAAGACAAGATTATGTTAATACCAATGTCTGCTGGTGGGGATTCTGATCTTCCTGTGACATCTCTGCTGGTGTATCTGAATGCATTGACCTCCCATGTATGTAACTGTATGTTACAGCATAACATACAGTTTTGTTGTAGTCTCTCAATGTTGCCAGTCTTATTCACATAATGATGGCTACAGCTTTACTCCTGGCAATGGTTGGCTTAAATGTGGGTGTGATGGAACAGTTGACACCATAATACTCTCACTTTGGCATTAGTCTGATGAGCACATCTTAGAGCAAGTTAACCACATCACATAACCTCAATAATTTTCTTTTGAGGTGTGTTGCAGACTCTGAGTATAATTTCCCATTCTAAAAGTGAGGCACACATGAATGCATGTGTTTTTTTTTGTTTTTTCAGGCACCCCCCATCAAACTTTCACTCTACATTCTCAGACTGTGTTCAGTAGTTTTGAAAATGGGTCCCTGGATTGCGCTGAGGCTGAAAGATATCTGCCTTGGAGAGTTTTATTATCTGTGTGCTGGAATTTCATCTGTACATGTAGCCCCAGGGAGGGGAGGTAGAAGGTTCTTCTTTCATAAGCAGTTTGTGTTGCCTGACTGGCAAGGATTCTAAAACCATTACAGTCTGGTATTGCCTTTCCTTTCCCATCATATAAAGGACTGACGATTTTTACTTATTTATTGTACACGCCAAGAAATTCTTTATACATTTTTAAATGCAATATTTGATGCCTTTCTATTCAGGTGGCATTTTTTAAATGCATTTTGCGACTATATAAATCGTGTGTCTAGAGTTGCACTCGTAGAAGTGCTTTGTTTTTGTGTTCTTGTGTCGGCCTTGAACATCTCTGATCAGTATATTGTATCCTCGTTGCATGAATAAATACATTCTCTGTCAATCTGTCAGGAAGAATGGATGAATAGTATTCACTATGTATTTTTCCTTTTATATATATGTGTGATATTCCAAGGATTGCAATACACAAACAGGACACACAGTCTTGTTTAAAGGGACACTTGTAGTTTTTGCCTGTTCCAAGTTTCTCTGGAGTCAGTTTCTCTTTGCTCCTTTGGTATCTGTATTCTACACTTTTTGCTTTTGGAATATACATTCTTAAACTGGGTATAAAAGGTTAGAATTTTGTATGAATGTTCGTACAAAAAAAAAAAAAAAAATCTAATCTGAACATTCGTTAATGCAATTGGAGACATCCCAATTGTCATTCAAAATTTCTTTTGAGTTTAAAATTTTGATTTTGGAATGAATGGAGTTTCCTAAATGAAAACCACATTAACTGTAATTTGTTCATTTGAAAAAAGTTGCATCCTGCTTCTTAAATTATTTCCCCCAGAAATGTATCATTGATTTGATAATCAATGATACATTTTGAAAAATAATTAACGATTTAGAAAATTGAACAAATGCTATAAAACTTTTTTTCCTAATCTAACCATGTAAACCCAAGCTTTAGTCATTGTAGAATACAATGTGTGGTGCTAATCCCAGCCAATCGGGAAGCCGGGCAGCATGTAATGACTCGCTGCCAGGCTTCCTGATACTGGAAGCTCAGGTATCGGGCTAGGCATCGAAGCACTTGGGCGAGTAAGAGTACTCGCCCAAATACTCGATACCGATACAAGTATCGGTGCATCCCTAGTAAAATCATTGGGGGACATTTATCAAAGGGTTTGGAACTGTTTTCTTGCAGTTGCAGCTTTTAAAATGAGTGCAAATGATCCGCATTTGCGTCCTTTTTACTACCAGCGCTGCGACAATTAAGTATTTGTAACTAGATGGATACAAATAGCGACAAGACGCATAATCCACACACTTGTGTTAGATCTGCGGCAGTCCTCTGCATCTGAAATTCTACACAGAACAGTTGCATGTTAAGAAGTCCTCAGGAGGACTTCTTAAAATAGTGCCGGCTGTGTTATCCTGTCTTCTCACTCCTTTGCCCCCTTCCTGTGGAAAACCGCTCTACATACCCTTCTCCTTTCTGTCTAAACTTTGACTTCCCATGTCAGTGACTGCTATGTGAAAGGGTTAAAGAGTCAGAGGTTATGCTCTGGTAGTTCGGGGAAGCCATAAACTGTGCACTAGCAAACAGCAAGAGGAGATGTTGTGGGCATTTGCTTCTTCCTATTGTAACAGTTGCAAAGACTGGATTAAGAGCTCATTTCTAATCCTTCTACGCTGTGCCTCTGCCCCATAAGGCCTCATGCACGCTACGTACAAAAATGTTGAGTTCAGCTCATTTCTGAACGCACCTAGATTCATGTCATGCTTTTCTATGACTGAATGCACACCTAGGTGCCTTCAGTCTAGGTCAGTTTACCCAAAATAGAAATTTCTGCGTTCTGGGTCCGACTAGCCCAGTTTTATTAGGCAAAATGCGACTAAGCCCCGTGAAGCATAAAGTTGATTATACTTAACAGATAACATCCGTTGGGCTTAACCCGCAGCCTGCTTGTGTGCATGAGGCCTGAAATCATCTTTCCGCTGCTTCACACTTTTTCAGTAAACATTTTTTACTCTCGTGTAACCCCCATCTTCCGAATCTTCTTATCTCGCCCACCCCCATTCATTACTCTTTGTTGTCCCTCTCCTTCTCCTCCCCAGTCTCAAATCTTCTCTCATAAACCACTCTCACCAGCCGCACTTCTAAAAGCGCTCTCTGACCAAAATGAATAACCGTGCGACCTGCTGTTTTACACATTCATGAACCCATATAACACTAGATTGTATCATTTAGTCGCACATTGCTCCTGAGTTCTGTGTTTTGCGTCAGGTTTGTTTTGGCAGAATACAGGACCACTATGATAAATTAGCCCCATTTTGTTTTCTAGAGGTAGGAAGTACACCCAGGCTATTTGGATAGTGCCACCTAGTGGTTTAGGCCCTCGCCCACTTTGTCGGTTGTCCATTCCTGTTCAAATATACATGAATACAGTCATTGGGATAGCTCAGAGCAAACTTGCATGTACTAGACAGCTAAAATTCCCTTGGCTGTAAGCTGAGATCTTCTCACACTGTGCCAGCTTATTGACTTACTGTACGGGCAAACAAGGTTAAGTTTAAAGTGAAAATGTTAGTCTATGCGTAAATGAGATGCGAGACTGAGGGCTCCCTGTACTGAATTACACATTTCTCAGCCTTTCTTGTATGGGTCACTGCTAGACGCTCATTATACATCTTATTGTCTAGCAAGCCACATGACTAATCATGAGCCTTCATTTATTCATCTTGTGTCACATGTTGGATAGAACGAGGCCTATTACTAATACTGTAATCCCTGAAGGGAAGGATAGTGCAGAAGGAGTAGGATATGATTAAGTTGGTCAGTAGAGGTATGCCTTCCCTCTTGTAAAAAAAAAAAAGCTGTTAATTAGACTGCGAGTGCCATTGTTGCCCTCTCGTCCCAAATTAAAATCTGTAATAAACACCAATTAAAATTTTACACTATTTTGTCCTCTAGTATGTGTTACAGTGACGAGAACCAACATGTAGAGTAAATATCCAGAAGAGGGATCAGTTCTGCACAGTCTGATATTCCTAGCAGTTTAACATCTTGAGTATCGGATTATTGAGCAGAATAGGAGCCAATGACTAGTTTAGCTGTCAGAGCAGGTTCTGCGTGTCACCATTGATAAGGTATCTGTTTATTGCAACCTTAAGGCGCTGTCACTTTGCCCATTGCTGCAGAACTCTTGTTTTAAGGCCTGGTTCACATGGGTGATAAAACTGCATGGTTGATGTGCGTTTTTACTGCCCTCTGCAATGGTAGCACTGTGGCCATACAGTGCTGTATACATGGCCACAATGCTTTGAATCGCAGGAAAAAATATACAGCATGACAGGCGGTGAACTTTGTCAAACGCAACAATTGGAATGAATGGGACTATTGTGGTGTGGTATTTCAATAGAAAATCCCACTGGGATAAAAAGAAAACCCCCTGCATTCAGGAGGTGGCAGTATCAAATGGCCCAAACATCATTGTTACAAGGAAGCACATATTACATTTTTACCCTTGTTTTTCAAATGTTAGAGCTGGGCACAGAATAGGATAGAACTGTCATTTTATCAACATGGATGCTATTTACTTTGTTAAAGAACCCCCGCAATGCAAGGGTTAAGTGCTCATAAAAACTTATACTAGTCCGAAGAGTGCTGCCTCCTTCTCTGCTCCATTGGTGGTATGTCCCTCTTTGAAATACAGTGAATAAAAGGGGAAGATCGGGGACAAATCAGCTGGGGAAGAAAGTGCTAAATGATGCTGGATGACCTCCAGCCAGGGAGTGAAGCTTGCAGTGGGAAGGTAAATCGGACTGAGCAGTTTCTTAGGTGAAGAGACTGTACAACTGTGCAAGACTGAAGGTAAGGCTGCAGTCAGTAAAGTTCAGGGTAAATGCTGCTTTGGGGGAGGGATAAAGCAGAGGGATATTCTTGTAGGTTGGTTTTCTTTAAATCTTTCAAAATCAGCCAGATTTAGAAAGAAAATGACCCATAAGACATTGAAAACAAATAGGTATTGTTTTGATGCACCATAATGTATATAGCGAAGTTTAACTGAAGGTTCAATGGGACTTTAACCTCCACTCTAATCTCCATCTAAAGCCAGAATTTGTTTTTAGTTTACAACCCCTATGACGATTTCCATTTACTTCCTATATCGGGAACATGGCCGGAAGTGAGTAGCACTCTGTCCATAGTGAAGAGAAATCCTCTCAAACAGGTGTCTCCATTGGAATGTTTTTTTCCTCACGTTCTGTTCCCATAAATACTGTAGAAATGTTGGATTTCCCATCTGTGTACTTCCTAGTGCAAAGGTCATCAGAACCGATAGTGTCAGTTTGCAGGGTTCAAACTGCAATTAAAATCTAAAAACAGAAAAATGTTTTGGCTTGACTGCACCTCAGGTCAACTTAGGTCCTCCTTCTAAAGTGAATATTTGCTTGGTCTGAAGGCCTGGTTCACACTGAGCATTTTGTAGCGCGTTCTCTGCCCTATAAAACCTTAAATATGCCCTCCCCAAATCCCATTCATTTCTATGGCCCTGTTCACATCTGAGTGGTTTGTTGCAGTAAGCAAAATGCCTGTCACTTGAAAAAGTGTGAGCTTTTTTTTGGCCTAGTGCAGCTCGTTCTGGCCGTATAGACTCAATAGGAAATGCTTGAAAACATGCGTTTGCTGTGTTTTTGGGCATGTTTCACGATCGTTTGCTCAGTAACTTCAATGGGCTACAATCTGCTGATAAAAATGTGTGACTTGCTTTGTGCTAAACTAGCAAAACCGCTGTTCCCTAGGTGCGAACCCTGCCTAATAGGCAAGGGAGAGAGAGAGCACAGCACTCCTTGGCTTTCTTTTTTGTTATGCGAGAAAAGCCAATGTTCTTAAAGTGGACCTTTTACCCCCTTGACTAAAAGCATACAGCTCTTCCTTGTCCTAAGCTGCTGTAGAATAAATTGCATTGCCATACATGTTATAATATGGTATTGGGTGTATGTTTGTTTATTTTTGGTCTACAAACTGTGTGCAAGGGACTGGATGGATAAAAACTGATTAGTCACTCACTTCACAAACCCTTTTGGCAAATCCAATGGAGAATGTACAATAGGTGTTTGGTAAAGTGTGGGTACCATGACAGTCACTCCTATCATAATCTTAAGTATTCCAGTTCAGGGATGTCTTATTTAATTTACATTTGTGCTTGGAATGAACTGTTCTTCCCAGGTGTCGGAACGATCTTGGTGTATGTCCATCCAAAACCTTTGTATTCGTTTTCAATAGAGTAGGGAATTTTTTTAATATGATGAAACAGACAAAAATAAAGATGCTCTTGTGTAATGGAGTAGGGAAAGGCTGTCTGTGTCTCTGTTTGAATCCTTCCTTACTCTATCCAAAACTAGAAAATGTTTTTTTGGCCTGACCTATACATTCATTCTGGATCCCTTCCTGTGCTGCATCCATTGTTTTTCCTTTGCAAGATAAAAAAAACCCACTTGTATGTAATTGTTCTTTTGATTGAACACCGATAGCCATTACCCAACTTTTTCAAAATCTGGAGCAGGTCTGCACTGCAACCAATCGGCTTCTCTGTCTCATTTTCAAGTCTTACCTGAGCAAACTGAAGAGAGAAGCTCATTGTTTGCCATGGGCAACTGCTCCAGATTTTGTCTGCTCCAGTTTTGATACCTTTCCCCTAAATATTTCCTAAATATTGGTACTCGATACCGATAAACCCATTGGCACTTAAGGCAACTCGGAACAGTTTCTCCAGAAAGATAAAATAAGTCCTACAACTAATGTGATACCATCAATGCTAAGGAAAATCATACTTTGCTTTTTTTTTTCCCCCCCCTAAAATGTTCAGCTGTGTCTGAAAACATCTGCTCCTTTCATTAGCCATAGAGGATGGAAAGGGGAGTGGAAACATGGCCCCCCTCATCACTGACTGAATGTCATTTGCTTTTAGCAACTGCAAAATAATATCTATTTAGACTTGGAAACACATCATAAATGTATTTTGTGAAGAAGCTGCAAATCTTTCAATTAACTTATAACTGCATAAGCCACTGACCCATTGTTTAACCGCTCAATCTTACAATATTACATGTTGGCTGCTGGAATTTCTGCAAGCTGCATGTGAGAAGTAAAAAGGGGCATTCAGCTACTGCTTGTAGATTAGGCATAGGCCTAAATGGGATATGATAGTTTAGGTGGTTGATGACTGATGGAGGCTGTTAAGATGGAGAATGAAGGTGGGCTTGAGATGGCTGCTACAGCTTCAAAGCATTATATTGTGGAGATGCATGTTTGCAGGGAATCCAGAGTAATCTGTTTTAACACAAGAAGACTTGCTACAAGTCAGTGATAACAAAAAATCCATCCACTTTTTCTTCTTCTGATAAGCTACTGAGATGACCTTCATGAGATAAAGCAGAGCCTTCTACATCGCAGGGTCCTCTTGTTTATCTCATCTGTCCATCAGAGCAAAGCTTTCAGGCAGGGAGGAGGGAATAAAAAGTCATGCTCCTGATGTAACGGCGAGCGTGACCAAAGGAAAGTTGGTTGCTATCAAAAGGTAAACAGAATATCTGTAAATGTGGGACATTTTGGGAAAAAACATATTGGTATTTGGGTGGCACAGGTGCATTTTAAACACTGTTTGTTTATTGTGCCTCTATTGCTGTATGAGCTGCATTCATACAGGATGCAACATTGAAACTCAGACAGCAGGCAACTAGCATTTTTGGAAGGATGGCACTGAACCTCCATATTTTGTTCAGTACATACAGTAATAGTTTTGGTTAGATTTTAAAAAACAAACTATTTTAAAAGTACCCTTTACAAGTTATATTAGATTGACTCATCTAAAGACTGTTTTTTGAGTGTTAGTCAGGCCATAGATGCCATGATGGGGTAAGATTTAATGAATATTCAAGGTACACTCATGGCATCACTACATTAGTTCATTAAGGGACACAGGGTTAGAGTAATTCTGAGGCCATTGGTTGCCACCTGCAGGAGAATTGGACTGTTGATCAGAAAGTAGAAGAATATTTCAGTCACGTCATGCTCTTCTTTTTTTTTTCTTTTTTCCTGGTGTTCGTGAAGATTTGAACGCCTTCCCTTCTCAGAAACAAGTATACCCTTTTCAATAGTTGGTGTTTATGTTGACATACTTTTTTTTCTGTGTGTTTGCATTTTGTTTCCTTTGTTGCCCACCCCCTGGACTGCATTTTGACAGCCCAGTTGTCTCAGAATTACTCTGACTGTTTCTTTAATGAATTAGAAAGGAAACAAGATTTTTGACGAACAAAATCCTTTTTTCACTGGAGCCTTTTTTTTTTTTATCCGATTAACCGATTAATCGAACTTAATAATCGGCCAACTAATCGATTATGAAAATAATCGTTAGCTGCAGCCCTAGTGTAAAGATTTACTTATCAACTGAGTCCGGGGAGCCATTTTAAAACAACGTTTGGGAAGCTGCTATTAGTTCCAGGGCTGTTTTTTAAACTGCACCCAGACTCAGCAGTTTTCTCAGGTCCCAGCCAACCCTATAGTGTAACCAAGGGCTGCCAGTGACAGCTGAGGTCCAGTGCTAAGTCCTGGAGCTGGAACGGTCAACTCCTGGGCTTCTGATCTTGTGACACAACGCTTCATAGGAATGCCTGTGGCAAGTCAATGTAAGCGCAGGGCGTTCCACATTTGCCTCACGCAAGTAAACAATGTCATTTTTGGTGTGCTATTTTCTGTTCTCGTCGACCCAGCCTAATCATTTCGTAATCTTACGCTAACAGTTTACACAAACTTCTTCTTTTTGTTTTTTTGTTTTTTCTTTCCTCTATACAAGTTTCACAGTGTAGCGTTGAAAGGGAAATAAAACTCCTAAAGCAAAACTAATTTGTTCACTTTGTTTACCATTTATGTTATGTTGCATAAGTCGCACTATTGTGATGTAATCAGTCTGCTGATTTTTAAAATGATATTTTGTAGTAAATATATGAGAGCGAGCAAATTACTCAAACGCTGTGTTGGACATCGTTGTAATTGGAAAAAAAAGCTGTACGACTTGAGGGAATTTAGGGAGTAACATGTTCAGGAACTCAAGTGGTTATTATTATTATTATACAGGATTTATATAGCGCCAATAGTTTGCACAGCGCTTTACAATATAAGGAAGACATTACAGTCGCAAGACAAGATGGTAAGGAGTGCCCTGCCCGTGAGGGCTTACAATCTAAAAAGTTCTGGTTAATTATCCAATTGTGTGGAAAAAAATCATTCTTTGACTACTCTTAAACACATGAAAGTGAGGTTGTTGCCCATGTGACCATTCATGCTTTTTTTTTCCGGGGAAGATGTAGCAATTGCTTGGTTTAGTCACTATATACTGATTTTTGTTCCTATTTTTTTTTCTGCACCTTTTAAAAATAAGCCTCTAAGGCAGGGGTAGCGAAAAACATTTCTGGAGGTCTGGTGACCAAGATTTTCTTCAAGCAGAGGTCCGAATCGCTGTCCAGACAAAACAGTCACTCAGTCTGTGTCTGCACCATGGTCTGCCATTTTTGGCTGCATTCACACCAGTGGCTGCACTACAATGCACAACTGCTGGTGTGTTTTCCCATACACAGTGCTGATGCATTGATTTTGGCACATCACACTTTTTTGGAAAAATTTTTGTTATAACTTTATTTAAATGTCAGTTGACATTTCATTAGGTTCTATAGGCACATTTACAGTGTGATGCAGTTGTACCACATCGTGGCCAGCTTCACTGCAAAAAAAAGTACAGCATCAGAGTGCCCCCTTACATCCATTCTCCTCTTCATAGTGCCCTCTTACATTAAATACAAAAAAGGGGGTACTCTGATGGGGACACCCAATATAAGGGGGCACCCGCATGGGTCAAGCAATGTAAGGGAGCACACTGATTATTATACTCTCAGTATAATAATAATTTGTTATCCCCATCGGAGTGGGGATCAGAGCCCCCTTACATTGCTTGCCCCCATCAGAGTGGACATAAATGCATGTAATGATTTCCGATAGTGTAATTTTAGGTAAAACAAACTCAGGGGACTTGAATGTGAAGAGTATTGGAAGAGGTTTTTTTTTTTTTTTAA
>NW_017306690.1:1060322-1061096 GCF_000935625.1 Nanorana parkeri | reverse complement strand
ATTAATTTATTATTATTATATATTGCGGTAATACTGTTAACTGACAAATGATATACATGCACTTTCCTCTTGATTGTGCTGCATATTCTTGGTGTGCTTGTTGTCTAGACAGCTTTCCATTAGCCTTGAGTCAGTAGGACTTTGTAAACCACAGTGCATACACAGTGAAAGATACTTATCAAGAACATCTCATTACCATTGACATATAAAGCTCATGGATTTGCAGCACATCAGGGGGAATGTCCATACTAGTAGAAGTCATACTGTTAATAATAATTCATTGTGTTTGGTTCCCATGACCACTGAGTTGTTGTTGGTATACTGATGGTTTCAGGGGAGTAATATGTGCATTTATTCTCTGAAGTTCTGTATTTCTGAAATGATGAAACTTCTGTTCCTGACTGAAAAAGATCTCATCTAATTAAATAACGTCAGCATCGTCTTGTATTTTGTTTAATCTCTACTCTGCTACAAGTCCATGTAGTGACTGCACTGTTCTCAAGATGTGCATTTAATCAGCTCTGTGTCTGATGATCAGTCTGTTCGTTATTAGTGTGCCTTGCAATGCTGCATTATGTAGTTGAGGAATTTTCAGGTCGCATGTTCTAATGTTAAAAATTTTTTTTTATATGCTTTACATCAAAGCATCCATTTCATCTCATTTTGCTTTGCCATAGACAGATTTCTTATGCAGACTCCTCATTACTGCAGATTGTAGGTAAGAGATGTCTGTGTAGACAGTTTTGTAGATATTATTTTCTCCCTTTTTTTTTT
>NW_017306690.1:1049377-1060201 GCF_000935625.1 Nanorana parkeri | reverse complement strand
TGGTGTGAAAAGTTTGTTGATATTTTTTTTTCCCTTTTTTTTTTTTTTTTTTTTTTTTGTAGATCCTACTGCAACCGTAGAGACTTCAAAGCTGAACAAAGGGCTAATTAATGGGTTTTAATGTTAGAACAGTATAGGTGCATGTACAAAATGAATTTAACCACAGTTATCTTTAATTCTGCTGTTTTAACCCCTTCATGACTGAGCTTGTTTTTAGTTTCTGTTTGTAAATGACACACTTTTGACATTTTTGCTGTGTGATTCTTCCATGTCAGTAATATACTTTCTTACAAAGTGCACCCACACATATTGTATATTGTTTTTTAGAGGACAGATAGGGCTACATATTTATATCACATATGTGTGACTAACGCCTCATTTTGGACAAATAAAATCTAAAAAAAGAGGAAAAAAAAGTAAAACACTTTTTTCCCAGTTTTGATTTGTAGTGTTTTTTACAAAACCAGCAGAGCTAAAAAAAAATGCAATAAATACATTCATTTATTTGTCCCTTCTTTTTTTTTTGTTTTTTACACATTTTTCTTTTTTTTTACACTTTTTTCACTTTTTAACTTACAAATTTTATTTTATTTAATTATATCAAGCAGTCATTGTGAATTAATCTCACTATTACTGCTTAATAAATTAATACATTTTTGGTTATCAGGCTGCTTCAAACTTCAGAACAGCCGATAATAAGTTAGTGACACTGATCCTGCAGCAGTTCAGGATTCAGCTGTCACTAAATGTTTTCTGATTTGTTGCAACAACAATCAGCACACTGAAACATTCTCCTTTCAAGAATAGATACATTTTGTATCTATTCGTGAAAGAAAAAAAAAAGCCAGTATAGCTTGAGAGAGAGATCTCTCGATCTATACGAGCTGTCAGAAAGCGGGCAAAAGCCGGCATCTGTGTCCCTCTACTTTGACTCTCAGACACGCGATATTAAGGTGTCTGAAAAAGGTTAATCCTTTCATTAATGAATGCCTCTGTAGTAAGGGCATCCATTAATGAATGTTAAAAGCTGATTCTCAGCGGTTAACAGCTATCTAAAGCAGCAAATAACTCGTCACGTACAGTGTAAGTGACGAGTCATTTGGTCCCTTTGTGGCTGGACGTACAGTGTACGTCTCCCGTCACGAAGGGGTTAAAGTGACACTAAACTCGGGAGTTAGGGCTAGTTCACACCAGCCCCAGTGCATTCCAGCTCGATTCGGTGCTGCAACACACTGGATCGCATCTTGGCCTGGTTCCCTGCGTTCTGGGGTGGGAGGGGACGTGATGGTGCATTGAAGTCAATGGCACTGCAGCCACGCCCCCCTGGCCGCAGTACGATCACCTACACCAGAACGCATGGCACATCAATGCCTGCTTTCTGGTCTGGTGCGGTCAGAAATTGCTGCATGCACTATTGCTTGTGGTGCCATTAACTTCAATGTACCGCCAGGCCCCCTCACGTCCCACAACGAATCGGGCCGGAACGCACTGGGGCTGGTGTGAACTAGCCTTTGGCTTGTTCACACTAGTGCAGAGCAGTTACAGAACACATCAAAACGGCATCCAATGTATTCCAATGGTATTTTGGTCTCTAGATGACACCACAGCGTTCAGTTCCAGTACATGTGGAAAAACGGCAGCATGCCCTATTTTGTTCTCTGGAATGCACCAAAATGCATCAAAAACTCATGCAAGCACCCTGGAACGCACTGAAAGCCCATTTTATGCTATAAAAAAATGGCCCGGAACTTGGCAAACGTGGCACAACGCACAGCATGTGCGGAAACTCCTGCAGATCTGGTCTGGATTTGGTGTGAACGAGCCCTAAACCTTAATAATGCATTCAAGTACCTTAACTATAAACAAAATCACTTGGCTGTAGATCCTCATATCATCTCTGAATTGGTGCTGACACTGTCCTTCCTTCTGGAGGGCGGCTACCTTTTTGTTCCCCATGGTCCCGGTGTGTGTTGTAAAGTAGTCACCGCTCCAAGCTTACTACCCTGATAGACTTCCTTAATTTCAATTGGGCAGTTGATGTGAATGTACTTTTTTTATTTTTTTTATTTTGAGGGCAGGTTCACACTATATTCAGGACCAGATCTGGTCCGGAAAATGGTGTGAACCTGCCCGCAGTTCCAGTGCATTCCAGACCAGACAAAATGAGACCTGCAGTATTTTTCTGGTCTGGAACAGACTGCGCTGGTGTGAAGAGGCCAGAAATAGCATAGTGATACATTAGGATGCATTTTGGGTCCGGAAACAGTCTGGTCTGGAGATCTAGATGTGGTGTGAATAGGCCTTAAAGCCCATCTTAGGGCAAACAAAAAACGTAACCCTTGCAGTGTGTGGGAAGGGGAAACTGCTAATTTGGTCAGTCCCGCTGGCTCCCTTCAGGCTGCTGGACCAGTCCCCGCAACCTCTTCTCTCTGGCGGTCTACAGCCCACTGATGTCATCACATCTTATGCAGGTCCATTTACTTGCGTTAGATGCGAGCACACCGAAAGACATTCCAACATCTGGAGTGGCGGGGGAAGAACTGAGCATTGACTGCTACAGGAGCTGGGATCAGGCAAGAAAAACTGCTTTGAGTCCCATAGAAAAAATTGAGCGTAACCTGTGCAGTATGGGGGGTAGTTCTACTGTAAGTGTAGTTTTTTGTTTTTGGATTTGTTTTCAAGCAAATTACTGCAATATATTTACTGTAGCTGCAACTCTCACCACCTGCTGGTTCTGGAGCACTTAGTTCAAGCACATGTAATGTAAACAGGTGCTTTATGGTCTCAGAATTAGTATGCATCAAGTGGTTTCTGCTCCCATCTATGGTTTCCATGTCATATAAGCATGATGAAGACTGATGCATTTTGTGTTTTATCATTTGCATCTTCATTCCTCTAAACTCTTATTATTTATATTCATGATTGTTTTGGCGCCATCTGTTGTGCCGTTTTCTGTGTATCACAGCTGAAAAGTAAACCAGTCACACAGGAGCAGTAAAGTCTAGACAGCGTTTGTGTCTCTTATGCTAGAATACAAATAATGCTTCTGTATTGGTGCAGTTGGCAAACATGGGTTTCTTCTTTGCATGTGCCTGACCCTTTTTCATGCCAAATTTCCCCTATTAAAACATTGTTTGCGCGTAACCCTCTCTTATACTGTACAGTGTTTTTTCTCAGCTGCCTAAAACCTTTGCAAAGTAAGAATGCTTTCAGAAATGTGTTTAATAGTTAATTTTTATCACTTAACAAACTGTAAAGTTAATGAGTGAGCAATCCAAATCAATGTGACCACCCTTTGCCTTCAAATCAATGCACCTTCTAATATGTTAGTGTGCCTACACCACCATAGCTTTATATCTACAGTGTAAGATTTATAGAGGACCGTTTACTCTTCTCTTTAAAATAACAGACGCCTTTAGAAATGTGTAGTAATGACAATCTACAGACACATTTCTCTTTTTTCTTTCTCAGTCTTCTGACAGTGGCCATGTTTACTAAGGGTAGATTACTAGCCCTCCTTTTACTTTCTGGATTTCTGGCACATGTGACTAGGACATGTGACCATGCACATCATCTCAGGGGAGGAAAAAAACCTTTCCCTGAGTTCTCGTTAGATTACGGATGAGATTTATATATATATACAATGTCAAAAAAGACAAAAACGCAGTATTGCAGTGTGCAATGATACCTTTCTTATTGGACTAACAAAATATATAAAAGACAAGCTTTCGAGAGTGAACCTCTCTTTCAGGTCAGAAGCAAACACATATAATTATGTATATGTGATCTCTGCAATCACACTGTTAACATTGTAAGTGTAGAGCTGTTCTCAGACACTTAATTGTCTTTCCCTTTTTTTGGGCTCCACCAAAACATGATCACCCTCCTGTGTTTGTTTTTTATTTTGTTTTTATTTTCTTCCTGAAATGGGGTTAAGGTTTGTTAGCAATGTACTCCAGATTACCTGCTTTAACAGGAGCCTGCATATTGCAGAAGGCCAGGATCTGTGAATTTACTGATAACTTATCACAATGACATCTATGACCTCTTCAACACACAACTTGCCTGGGAAAAAAAAAGTATATACTGCATTTTAACATTAAAAGTTCTGCATTATGCCCATGCCAAACACAAACTGTTCACAGAAACTTTCGCAAGGTTTTAAGTCGATTAACGTAAAGTTAATGACCTCTATCTCTAATCGTATTTCTACTCTGTGGACTCCTAGTTTACCTTTTCTGAAGCGGTTTGTATAATACCGCTGTAGAAAGAGGCATTCAAGCCCCTTTTGCACTGGTAAAGCTTGTTCTTGATATAAACATGTGGTAGTCGCCCAACACAACAGATCTATTCTGACAGCCAGTGCGCTCATATCCACACTTTTTTTTTAGATTGCTTTGATTTATACATTGTTACAGTAAAGAACAACGGTCAAAATGAACTTCATTTACGTTCTCTCTCTCCTTTTCTTTATTGTGGTTTCTCACTTCTGTAAGTATCACCCTTCCTATTTTGTTATCTGTAGCCCAACATGAATGGGGGGGGGGGAAAGCCCCTTGGATATATATCCTAGGTGGGCAGGGATGGAAAATATAGAAAGCCAGCAAGTGTCTCGGTTTCAGCTTCTACCCAGATCTGAAACGTGGGTTTTGGTTGGCCTTTTCCATTAGTGCTCCCCTTGTTTTAGGTTTTTGACCTGCATCCTGAAACATTAAACGTCAGCACTGCAGCAGACCCATTATTGTGTAGACAGGGTAATCAATATTGCCCTATTTTTTTTTTTCCCATTCAGATGTCAGCACTAGAACAGACATACATTGCTTGGAGTATCTGGGCCCCATCCTGGATATGACTTAAGCCACAGTTTTTCTTCTCCAAGAAAAACTTTTGACTCTCTGATCCTAGACAGGAGACATAACAACTTTGTAATTCTGCATGAGAGTTGTGCTGTTGATGGTAGTATCAATAACTCCAGATCCCTAAAACACAACGTCTTGCCATTGTTGGACAGATCAGTTTGGTCTCTAGAAAACCAGACTCTCGACACTAAAGACCAGGTCCGGTGGCTCAGGAATCATACTCTGAAGTTGGAGAAAGCCTTCCTCCCGCTGTCTTGAAGCATCCTAACAGATGCTAGCTTGAAGGGTTGGAGAGGAGTCCTGGACACCTTCTTGGTGCAGGAGAATTGGTTGCCAGGGTAATTTAGTCTCCCAATTACCATTCTGGAGCTCCAAGCAATTTGGTTGTCCTCAATGTTGGACACACTGACTTATAGGGTTTTCCAGTCTGGATGCAGTCAGACAATGCTACAGCAGTGGCAAACATTAGCCATTAGGGAGGAACCAGAATTCTTGCTGAGGCAAGAGCTACAAAGTATTTTTCTACCTCCAGAATGTATTTTTCTATGTTCCAGCCTTTCCACCATTTGCATTCCAGGTGTGGAAATTGGTAGGCAGACTACCTCAGCTGGCAGCAGCTGGACCCAGGTGAGTGGTTCTTGCACCCAGAGGTGTTCTAGGATTTGTACAGCAAGGGGAGTATGCTGAATGTGGACCTCCATGCTTCCAGGTTCAACAGCAAACTAAATGGATTTGTTCTTTACATGCAGTGTTTCTCTAGCAGAAACAGTGGATGCTCTATGCCTTTCATCCTCTAAAACCCCTTCCTCATCTACTCTGCATGCTTGAGATAGAGGGCAATCCTATGATCCTCATAGCTCCACACTGGCCCAGGTTGATGTGGTACTCCTACCCGATAACACTTCTGTAGACAGTCTGTGGGCTCCTCCAGATTGACCAGATCTATCCCAAGGATCGGTTTACCTCCCTGCTTCTTGGTTACTGCCTTTAATGCCATGGTTGAAGCCCAGTTCTTAGGGATCTGTAGTTCCCATGCTGTTAAGTCTACCTTCCACCAGGTCTATCATTGCATAAAGAAGGCATATTTTGCCTGGTCAGAAGAGAAAAGTTTTCACCCCAGGAAATACTCATTGGTAAGAATCTGGACCTTTCTGAAATCAGACAAGCATCAGCATTTTTTTGCTATGGTTGCCCGCCCCTCAGTTGGACTGTTTTTGGTTGTCCCTTAAAGAACTCCAGCCATTTAAAAAAAAAACTTTCCCTTTCAGTGGGGCTGCCCCCGTGAGGGTTAAGTGCTTGTTTTCTCTATTGCATGGAATAAAGAAAATATACTCACCTGATCCTCAGGCCTGCGGCAGTCAGCACTCCTCTCTCTCCCTCTCTATTCTGGCAGTGGAGTATCCTTGTGTCTAAAGCAAATCAATGGGCACTGCATTAGACGTGATGTCGGCTAATTCCAGGTAAGAGGCGGCTGTGAGGACCAGTCAAGCAACTTGGTGGGATCAGGATAGTATACACTGTTCAGCTGTAAAATTAGAGCATCTTGTTATAATGGTACCTGGAAATGGGTGAGATATTTTGGGCAGCGAGTTAACATTTTGTCTCTGAAGTTGATGTGTTGGAAGCAGAAAAAATATGTGCAAGGATTTAAGCAACTTTGACAAGGGCTAAATTGTGAATGCTAGACCACTGGGTGAGAGCAACTTCAAAACTGCAGCTCTTGTGGGATTTTCCTGGGTAGCAGTGGTCACCAGAAGTAGTCCGAGGAAGAAAAGTGGCCAAGGCTCATTGATGCATGTAGGAAGCGAGGACGGGCCTGTGTAGTTAAATCCAATAGAAGAGCTACTGTAGCTCAAAAACATGAATGCTGGTTCCAGTGGAAAGGTGTTTGAGCACACAGTGCATCAGTTTGTCGCATATGAGGCAGCGTAGCCGCAGACAGTAAGGGTTCCCACCCTGACCCGTTTGCATTGCCAAAAGTGCCTACAATGGGCACGTAAGCATTAGAACTGGACCACAGAGCAATCGAAGAAGGTGGCATGCTCTGATGAATCACGTTTTCTTTTACATCATGGGGACTGCTGGGCACAAGTGTGTCGCTTACCTGGGGAGGAGCTGGTGGGAGGCAGTGTGATGCTTTGGACAATGTCTTCCTGGGAAACCTTTGGTCCTGCCATTCATGTAGTTTGACACGCATCGCCTATCTAAACATTTCTAACCAAGCACACCTCTTCATGGAAATTGTATTCCCTGATTGCCGTGGCCTCTTTCAGTAGAATAATGCGCTCTGCCACACTGCAAAAAATGGTTCAAAATGATTTGAGGAACACAAGTAGTTAAAGATGTTGATTTGGCCTCCAAATTCTCCAGATCTCAGTCCAATCGGGTATCTATAGTATGTGCTGTTTTGGTGGCAAAAGGGGGTCCTACTCAAAATTAGGTGGATGGTCATAATGCTTTGGCTGATTAGTGTATCTTCTGTATGTCATTCCGTAGAAAAAAAGGTAGCCCTACTTCAAGAGAAAGATTTAAAAATTCCAGGGTTTCTTCTTTAATGAATGTGATTTTTGTACTTTTGACTGTTGCTTGAAATTCATTAAAGGAGAACTATGAGGTGAGTGCTTTTCACTCACCTCATAGTTCTAGCCGACCTGTGACAATGAGACTGTCACAGGTCGGCTCAATAGATCAGGAGGTGAGCAAACACATACCAGCGTTCGCTCACCTCTCAATCCTGTCACGGCTCTCTGTCGTGACAGGGGAGGGGCTGGATTCCCCCCCTCCCCTGTCAGATCCGCCAGCGCTGACTGGCGGAACGGACGGGGCGGGTACAGCTGGCTCTGCCTCTAGATAGGCAGAGCCAGCTGTCACTCACGCAGCTGGGCGGATCCCGGCACAATTGTCGGGATCCGCTTCAGCTGCGGCAACAGAGTATACCGCGAGCTACTGCTCGCAGTATACTGAGCCTAGGGTGACGGGAGGACGCTAGTTTGTGCCATCCCGTTACCCTAGGAAGAACTATGGGGAAAAGCCTTAACCCCATAGTTCTCCTTTTAAGGTACACATAGGTCCTCCACACCTCTGTTTCTGATCTTACTCCTAATACTGCTTTTCTACAAAACTGAGGCATGCTCCGCAGTGGCAGAGGTATACCAGACATTTACCCTTTATGTATTCATAGTTTGCTCTGCATTAGAGGGTGTTGATTTTTAACTACTTTAACTGATCCTGTGCATAGCACATCTAATTCTTGTGTACACAAACTGTGAATAATACATTTTCTCATTATACAGACTGACATAAACACAAGGTACTTCTCCTTTTTTTTATGTGTATGTATGTTGCATCACAGATGAATAGACAAGGGCCTAGAGCACTTGGGGAAACTTTTTTAAAACCAGAAACTTAAAGCTGAACTCCAGTTTTAAAATGTTATGTATACTTGCCTTAGTCCAGTTTGATATAATAATACAAGTATATATAAACTATCCTCAGCAGGGCCGCGGGGCTCTCATAATACACTGTAGTAGCCACAGCCAGTACAGTTTATTACATTCTTTTGGGTCCAGGAACAGCCGCTGTGCTGAGCAGCTTCCCCTGTGCTGTTTAAAACACAACGGATTGCTCAGTCAGCACAAGTCACGGCCCTTTGCCCAATTGGAGAACTCCTACCGGTAGTACTTTTTGAGAAAAATACTAGCAGGATTATTCACAAAAGGGTGAAGAGTTTGGAGAAGGCAGGAGAAGTAAAAAATCTAGGAAAAATAGCTGCACTGGAAAGTGAGCTGAATTGGAGAGTTTTTCCAAATCAGCTATGTTGTCCTAGATTGTTCACTTCTCCTGCCTTCTCCAAACTCTTCACCCTTTTGTGAATAACCCTGTAGGTGTCCAATGAATGGCCGCTGTACTGAGCGAGTGACCCACTGTGTTTTTAACAGTACAGGGGAAGTTTGCTCTGCACAGCGGCTGTTCCTGGAAGATTGCGGTGGATTACATGATTCCCATGGGCCCTTCCTAGGATCATTTTATATATACTTGCATTGAGCCAAGCTGGACCAGTGTAAGAATATATCAATTTTAAAAGCGGATGATTAGCTTTAAGTAGAAAGTTATGTTCTTAAAAAAAAAAAGTTTAATTACAAAGAACGTGAAAGGAAAGAAACGCAATAAGGGCCATGCTCCTGAAAGCTTACTCTGTATGGCATAAGGCTTTATCATTTTCATCATTTGGTAACTAATTTTGCATATGTTTCCTATAAAATATTGAAAAATGCTACAGCACACTATGCCTTGCTGTTAGTTTTAAGCAACCATGTCTGGCTTTGACATTGGTGCTTTAGGTCACTGGCTTACTATTATTAGCGGTATTATCCTATAATCAGTTCAGCAAGATAACTTCTAAACTGTGTTGCAGTGCAGAGATCATTGTAACAGGAGGGTTATGTTTTGGATTTATGACTTCTTATTGGCACTGAACTGACATCACTATTTTGATTTTTTATTTTTGCCTCATGTTTAATAACATTTCTTTATATGTACTTTATGAAAAGTAATGAGAAAATGACTACATGTTTATCCTTTTTTTTTGGAATGCACTGTTGGAGTACTCACCCGAAAGCTCCGAAAATGACCCCTTATACCGGAACTTCCCATCAGAGGGAGATCTCACTCTGACCAGCAGTGCCGCGAGGGAGCATGGAGCTGGCTTCCTAATTGGTCAGGAAGCCAGGCTGCCTAGCAATAAGGGAAGCCAGCTTCCATGTCATGACCCGCCGCCCTGCTTTCTGAATGCCTGGGAAGCCGGTGTTCTATCGAAAGAACACCATCTTCACGTTTCAGGGCATCCTGGCTTCCTGACCAATCTGGAATACTCGATTCTGAAAAAACTTTAGCGCTGCATCCCTATTTTTTTTTATATGGCTAAAACAAAAATTGGCATGTAGTGGTTTCAAAATATTACTGGTGGTGATGCTTCAAAGTAGGGATGCATCGAAATTCCGGCCGCCAAAAGATATCAGTCGAAAATGACTTGTCAAAATGCCATATAGTGCGATCTTTCGTCCGCGATTGTGGTGCATGCCTGGTTTCTCTCCTCCCCGCTGGGCGCTGCTTTGTTTCCCCTCTCACGCAATGCAGCGTCTAGTGGGGAGGAGAGAAACTGTCGCAGGATGCCGAGTGAAACGGGGAAGGAGAGCTATGCGAGCATCCGGCATGTCACGAGGCCTAGCTCAGCCTCCTACTACTTTGCCCTATCTATTCCCATCTCCTAAGCCTTACTATTGGCCAGAAAGGCTGTCCATTACCCTGATGGGCCAGTAGTGAGGATTAGGAGACTTGGAGGGACTGGGCCAGTTGCCAAAGTCAGAATCAACTGAAATTAGGCTATGACTCTTTAGCTTGACACTAACTTAACCCAAGCCCTAACACTAATAACCCCTATTCCTACCTTGCCCTGAAAGCCTCTGTAGTGTGTCTTGAGCAGTCCTACTTTGAAAGTATGGAGTGCTGAGATTCGTAGGCTTCTTGTGTATGCTATACAACTGCAGCCTGAATTTATGCTTTGTGACCGCTCTACAGGGGATCGCATGTTGTGTAACATTGCTTTTAAAAATGAGTTTGCTAGTACCTGAAACAACCCAACTAAAATGGTTTTTAGCTTCTAATAATGAACTGGTGGTTTCTACACTTAAAGAATGTGTATCCTAAGCATTACCATGTAGCCTGCAGTGCCACCCGTGTAAGGCAGACAATGAGTTTAAAATAGCAGATTGGGTTTTTGCACATTTACTTGCATGGGCATACAATACACTTTGTCATTTTTAATTCCTGAGTTTAGTGTTGCTCTAAGACCCCAGTAAATGTGAGTATCAGTTAAAGTATATTTCCACTTTTGCAGCTGATGGATGTGGTCGCTGTCAGCCTATCATTAACTGAATTGGACACAGCTTCCCCCCTCCCCCCTCTC